>NW_007732842.1:32506-37400 GCF_000696425.1 Galeopterus variegatus | reverse complement strand
TGAAGGACAGATGAAGTGAGTCATCTGATGAATGGGAGACCTGAGAGCTGAACAGTAATTACAAAAGTCCACCTGTGACCATCCGTTGTGTTCTTCAAGCTATGACCTTCAAATACTGAAAACACAGCCACTAATGTCAGATAATTTGTAATAATAGAGAAATGCAATTTATGTGTGGGCTAATGCATCACATATTATTCTTTCTGCTTTCCTTTAACTCTGGAACTTTTCCTAAAATCATAGTGATAACGGAGAGTGACAGATTCAACTCAGGGTCAACATTCCATCTGCTCTTGGAAATGCTTCTAGGGCTCATTTACAAGTTGAAGACGGTGTGCTACCCGATTTGTCATAAGATTGAAGACTTTCATAAGATTGAAGTTAGTGGACTGTAGTTATTGGGCCTAAGCAGTTAGAAACAATTAGAAAATAATTAGAATATCAGTTGTTTAAATCTGATCTTTATTTTGAAGAGCAGGCTAATGACGGCAGAGTGCATATGAATTTTAACTGATGTTTGCTCGTGTTTGGGGAACTTGACTCCTCCATGGGGTCAGCATAGTGAGAAGCAATCCCTACAAACCTCCCACTGACCTGACCATTTGTCTTAGACAAAGCTCATGCTGGAGAGCTGTCTTTCTCAAAACCAAGAGTCCCTAAATCTGATTATGTCACAGCCCACCTTAATAGTGGGCTTGAATAGCTTTTTATCTCATAAATCAATTTTACAGCAGCCACCAAGTCAAACTTCTCAGATGATAAACTTCCTCAATTGGGTTAGAACGAATGTTGCAATGTGAATAGTTGCCTTCTCAGAGGAGTCCACCAGTTCCAAAAGAGTTTTGTGTCTCAGGGTACTTGTTCTGTGAAATGTTTACTTATTCTGAGCTCAGAGGGCCCATCTGGCCTCTTTTAGAAAGTTTACATGAGAACATATGCTCAAAAGTGTGTACCAATAGGCAGGGGTGGTTTCAAATATTGAATAACTAATCACATAAGACACGCAGTGATCAAAATGGAACAGCCTAGTTCAGAATGACTTCTGCTATAGACAACAGTATACCCGGAGGGACCGACCTGAAATTAAATATATCTGAGGATTCTTTGTCTAACCCCAGATTTCACAAAATCTAAAGAGGCAGTGGAGTTCAGATTAGTGATTAATAACTTCAATATCAAGTGTGGAATATAGATGTCTCCTGTTCCCAAATTGGATTGAGATGGATTTAAACGTGTTAGTTTGCTTCAGTGGATTCATATCTAAAAATAACAGTGACAGAAATTTACACACTATCAACAAAACTCAGTTTGCTCAGAAACTGCTGTAGTCTTCCATGCTTCCCGCTCTCAACTATTTCTAAACAGCTGGCAAGGATTTAAAAATCATCAAAGGTGTTTATTAATAACAAACAGCATCAAACTTGATGGATTAGCATCGATTTATGTTTTTATTGTATGACCATTTTTGCGGCTGGGGGAGAAAACTGTAGCAGGCTCAGCAATGATATTCATGATAAATGTTCACACCTACGTACAAAACAAAGTTGCTAACTGAGGGAACAGATCTCCTATATTTAACTAGAGACAGGAAAACAGATGGCATTACTTTTCATCATCAATGTTTGATTTGGCATGGTCAATAATATAGCTAGATATAGTTAATTTTTGGAATTTATAAATGATTGGAGACAATTCAAGTATCCTTTAACAGGGATTGCTAAATATGGTAAGTTACACATTCAAATGCCATGCATTTGTACACACACACACAAAAGAGTGTAAGATCTTTATGTGTGGATATGGAGAGAAAGTAGTGTTTACTTTTTATATTTGCATAAAGAAACTAATAAAGTAGCTATTTATAATGGATGAGATTAAGCTGAATAGAGAAGAAAGGCAAGGATGGGAGGAGTGAGGTCCTCCATAATCTTTTTTATTTTTAAATGAACTTGTCCACCTTTCTGCCCAGGCTTTGTGGTGATGTGTCGCACATGCAGATATCGCTTCAGGGGTCTTAGTATCCTCTCAGGGAAGCCTCCTTTGAATGCTCAGCTTGATCTCACTGCCCAATTAATTAAAAGTCTATTAAAATACCTTTGCATATGCACTTTGTATTTAGAAAACATTTCATTACTTTTAGCATGAGGTTATTTTTTTTTAATTCAATTGCATTATAGAAAATATTTGCAAAATGCTCACCCAACTTTTTTCTTCATATTTTCTTCTAATTGGCAGCCTTACATAATCTGATGTTTCATAAATTAAATATAAACACGTGTACATATTTATATCTCCCTTGATAATGCTTTTATTACTTTTATTTCAAAATGCAAGTAAACTCTGAGAATAGAGTGTCATTTTATTCAAGCTTTTAAAGATAAAATACTATGTTTCCCTTTAAATTAATAAGTGAGAAACAATTTAAGACCAAATAATAGTACTTTTTTTCATTTTTGAAAGACTTTATTATTCTTTTGCTTTTTGCTTTGCATATTTTTACTTTTAAGAACTATTATAAACATTCCATTTCAACTTATAACCATTTTTACAATTTTTAAAAATTTAATCTTATGTTTAACTTTTTAAAATTAATTCATTTTTAGTTGACAATTTTGTATATGTATGAGATACAATATGATATTTTGGTATATGTATACACTGTTGATTCAGTAAGCTAATTAACATAATGCAAAATACTTTTAATTATTCCTTGAGATGAATTTATGCATTAAATTGGCTGAAATATAAGCAGGATTGACATTGACTTTGTACTATGAATTCAATTAAGCACCTAGTGATCCTGGATGTTAAACGGTGCTGACAATGCCAGCATACTGTGCCACTGTGGTTGTCTGTAGTGTGGATTACAGACACCCACCACCACTCTCCTGTACGTCACCTTCCCCAGCTGCTGTAATGTGAGCTCAAAGCTCACAACTGCATCTCTCTCTGCTGAATTGCCTACAACCAGTGACTTTCAGTTGGGGCTCCAGCTGGTGCTCCAGAGCCCCTATGGAACCTGTTGATCTATGTGCCAGCTGAGACTGTGTCCTGGTCCTGTCCTGCTTCTTGTCACTTGTCCCTGCTCCCCTGAGAGCACCTTTCCTATCAATCACCCCCAGAAGAATCCCATCTCAGGCTCTGCCATCAGGGAATCTCACCTGAGACAGTATTTGAAAATGTCACAGACTCATAAACAAATGGCCAGTATTTTATGACGTACTTTTATCCAAAACAATCTTTGTATAATTTCTTGAGATGACTGCCAGCAGCTTAGCAAGTACAATTATTGTTTGATGGTTATCTAATTAACCTCCTAGTGTTTTTCTTTTCTTATTTATAAAATAAAAATAAGCACATCTAACATGAGATTAGATCGGAATTAAATAATGAGATTATTGGGGGAATTAAATCATGTAGCATAAGTAAATAGCCTGCTGTGCATGTAATGGGTACAAGGAATTAGGGTTAATTTCCTTTCTACTACTGAATATATCAGGATGTACAAATGTTGCAGAACACTGAGTGGAATAACCAATTGGGAAAATTTGATACTTAAAAAAAAATATTATCTGGTGAATTCTTTAATGTAAGATTTTTATAGGTTCATTGGAAATAAATTATAAAATGTTCTCCAAATATACTTGTCAGTAGCATCAACTTATGCATTCTTAACCATGGTATTTTGGTATGCATTTTAAATCCCTCTGCAATGATGATTGGAAAAGCTGAGATACTTGATTAGCGACTCAGGATCTCTACGATTTTCACCCTTAACTGGAAGGCAAACGCTCATTGCAGGTTATGGTAATATTCCATTCCAAGAACAGGGGTACCTTTCCAATTATTTCTCCTATGTCTCTCGGTCAAATCTCAAGATTTTCTTTCTACAGTTCCAGCACATTCTCTATAAGGAGAATTACTTATATTTTCCCTTCTGGTTGCTGCTTTTATCCCCGGGGACTTTTTTTTCCCATCATACTTTACAACTGGGAGTTTTTGTGTAGAGGAAATCGTATGTTAATTTTGTCATCAACCAGTTTACTAAACTTTCTTACTCTTTTAATAAATATTCAGTTGATTCTTTAAATAGAGTGTATTAGTCAGGGTTCTTTAGAGAGACAGAACCAATAGGATATGTATATACATATATGAGAGGGGATTTATTAGGGGAATTGGCTCATGAAACCGTGAAGAGGGGTCCCACAATAGGCCATCTGCAAACTGGATGCTCAGTGCAAATCTGGAAGTCTCAGAACCGGGCAAGCCAATGGTGTGATTCCCAGTCCAAGGCCAAAGGCATGAGAGCCGAGGGTGCCACTGGTGTAAGTCCTGAGTTCAGATGTCCACAGACAGGAGAGAAGAGTGTATCCCAGCTCCAGCAGAAATAGGGTGACAGATTCCCCTTTTCCTCTGTTTTTGTTCTCTCCAGGTCCCCAATGGATTGGATGGATGGTGCCTGCCCATATTGAAGGCAGATCTTTCCCACTCAGTCCACTAGACACACATGCTAATCTCCTCTGAAAACACCCTCATAGATACTCCCAAAAGTAATGTTTTACCAAGCTTCTGGCTATTCCTTAATCTAGTCAAGCTGACACCTAAAATTAACCATCATAGTCTTTTCTCCAAATGATGATCATTTTTGCTTTCTTTCATCTAATATATATTTTAAACATTTTCTTATTTGGGGGGAGTTTTACTGATAGAAAAATGTTTTTATGAAGTGGTAGAAATTACTGCCCTTTGCTGTACTTGGTTTTTACAGTTACTAGTTTTTTGTTTGTTTGTTTGTTTGTTTTGTCTTTTTTCGTGTCTGGCAACGGACTGCAACCCTCAGTGTCACGCCCGTACCGGACCGGGACCGGCAACGGGATCGCAACCCTCGGTGCTG
>NW_007732842.1:13906-32069 GCF_000696425.1 Galeopterus variegatus | reverse complement strand
ATGTGTGATCCGAACCCTCGGCGGGAGCGCCGCCACACTCCCAAGCAGCGCACTGTAGCAGTGCGCCACCGGGCCGGCCCCAACAGTTACTAGTTTTAATTATGATTTTTCCATTTTATAAATACCCATGATGCTGGCCTTTGGTTTGAGGTTGTTTTAAAAGTTATGAGTGCACAGTACATTTTATCAAATGCATTTTCCGCACAGCATCTCTTTTAGTAAGCATTTTTAAACACATATTCAATGTTAACAATTATATTAAATATTTTTAAGCAGTAGATCAGAAGAGATTATGAAATATTAATTTTCCTTTAGCTGTCCAGATGAAATACATTGAAAAAGTATTCTGTAACAATGAAAGGCCCCTTTTAAGAGTATGTGAGCATTTAAATATGATTCTCTGTAAAAAGTATGATCATTAATATTCATTTCTTCTCTATTTTTCTTTTACCTGCTTTAGGAAAAAAAATGGGTTCAATGAAGCAGAATGTTATGCTAAATGAATTTTACATTTAGGGAATTTTAGTCTAAAAGAGGAACTTAAGCAGAACCATTGGATAGTAAAACATTTCAACTCTGATAAAGCAAAAGCAGTTGACGAGCCATCACAAGAGAAGAAACAGTGTGAAGTTTTGTCAGACAATGAACTTTCGTGCTGAATTTCTGACATGGTGCATTTCAGATGGTCTCCAGGTAGAAAGTCAGACCCTTTCCTTGGAAAATCAATCATGTCCATGTTCGCATAGTGAAAATCAACTTTAAAAACAAAAAAACAAAAAACATAAGGAAGTTTTCTCCCCCCTAAACATGAAGTTGATTCTTAAAGACTTTGAGATATTTTCTAAAAAATGACTTCTTCCTGAAATCTTTGTGGATTATCAGCAAGAGCACAAAGGTCCTTTGGCTGATTCTTGCTTCTTTAGGTAGGAGAGCTTCACTGTCATTGCAGCCTGAATTCTGTCAAAAAAGAATATGAAGAACAAAAGAGAAATGCAAATTATTCCCCTTTTCAAATAGTTTGTAAACTTTTCTTACAATCCTCTCCAGTGATATTTTTAGCTCTTTTTGACTAGTATTAGAACCCTCTGCAGCACCTCTTTCTGCAGCACCGGTTTCTGGGGCAAAAGGCCACAGGAGCATGTGCCCTGGGATACCATTTCCCAGGCCATCTAAAGTTTAAAAAGCCATTTTCCATTTGCCCCATTTTACCATTTTTATTATGATCACAGTGATTCTCAGGATAATGGGCAGCTTAGAGGACCACATGTATAATTTCAAAGGCTTGCTGGCATTCGATTTGAAGTCACAGTTAAAATTCATCCCGGTGACTGTGGCTAATGTGCAGTCACGGAAAAGGGGGAAAGGAACATCATAGTTAGAAAAAACATAGTGCTTTTTCTTCCTGACGTCGTTGATAACAGGAGGTCCAATATGAAGTCTGTGGACATATCCCAAGGCCAGAGATGGCAGGGAATTCAGGCTCATCAGAAATGATCAAACTTTATTTTCTGGAGGGGTACCCTATCTTATAAAGAATGACAGTTTTCTTTTATGAATGTGAATAGAATGATTTTGTTCACCAAGGTCGTGGTCACGAGGTGGTGACCGTGCACGTGTGTGTCCGCGTGTGTTGGAGGTAGTGGCAGTACAGGCATGTGTGAGCCCCCACTGTGTTTGGGGAAGAAGCCAAAAAAGCGAGAGTAACCATTACACTGGAAAAAGGTGGTGCACAAATATTAAAGACAAGAATCATCACAGGAAATTTCAAGATTTCCCCAATGAAAGCAGTCTGTCCTCATCTTTGTTAATAATATTTTTCCTTATAAACATTTTGATCATCCTTGGGATTTTGGAGAAATAATAAAAGTATTGTTTTCTTTTCTTTGGTTTGTTTATGTATGTGATCAAAATGAAAATGTTTTCTCTCATTAAAGGTTTATCTAACCAACATGCACATGAAGAATTTAAGCCCATTTCTAGGCTATGCTTTATTTGAAAATTGAGAAGAGACAAGTCTGTAAAAGGAATTCTCCATGAGCTGTCAGTCTCTGTACTGGGAATTCAACAGTGTCACTCCTGTTCCACAAATAAAAATAGTTTTTTACCTTGCTGGAAGCATACACAGCTCCAAACTAAGTGCCTATGGCATTTATTCCCCTGTCTACACTGAAGAACTACAAAAAATAACATTAGGTTGATATCATTAGAAGCAGACTGTCACACTTCTGAGATTCATGGAACCTCGGGAATCGCTTGTGCAGGATACTGGAAAATGCATGATTCTGATGAATGTTGTATTCCTTCAGAGGTTACAGGTACAATGATATGAATTGCACAAATAAATGTTATCAGCATTTCATAGAGCTTCGTGCATCTGCAGAAGGAAATCTCTGACTTGGTTAAACCTGGAATTAAGGGAATTGTCTATGTACTGGTTTTGACAAACTGATGAAATTAACCACCTTTAATCTAATACAGTCTGTTTCGTCAGGATCCAGGACATGTCTAAAAAACACCACTTAGTGAAGTGGGCCTGCTGCTGCTCTCTATCACCTGCAGTATGTGCCACTCCCAACAGCAAATACTGCTACTCATAGTTAATATTTTAATAGTTCTAAGATTCTATCTCCCCACTTCAAATATGTTGACATAGCTATTTCTTGATTTATTATCCAGAGATATAGGCTACTAACTTCTAGACTTCCTAGCTTTCTTATACATCCCTCATTCTCTCCCATAATTACAACTTAATTAACACAACAATCAATAATTTTAGTAACTCTTGGTTACCTACATAACTTTAAATTTTGACCAGCACCCAAATCCACATAGAGATCTGAAGTGGGGCACATGGCCTGACTTCAGAAGATAAGGATATTAATACACCTACTCCAGGCCCTTTATCCCAACCCCCTACTTAAAAAATCCTGTCATCTCTCTATTGACTTGAATACTGTCAATTGTGATAACGTTTATGTTTATTTCTGAAGCCATAATTATAGTGCCCGTGCCTCATATGTAGGTTAATTCTATACTGGAAAATCAGTAAACATGATTAACACTAGCATTATCAATACTGCTTACTTCTGCATCAGATAATACATTTGATTATGTAATTTTTTTCGGTAGAATTTATTTTATATTCCTGGGTTCTTAAATGTCTTTCTTTTCTTCATGCTTCCCCTGTATTTACTACATTTAAGAAACTTTCTGTCTCTTTATCATAGGCTAATTCTCACTATTCACAGTAGTTACGTTCTATAACGTTTCTGCAAACACTGAATTTGCAAACACTGACCTGCACCTGAAAGAGAAAATATAGGGCTAGGTTCCTGTGAGCCTCTGGTCACCACACTTGCATCAATCAATACATAATTTTGCTTTATGTGTATTTTTATTTAAAGACATCTTATTTAATATATAATGCTGATTTATTAAGACTAAACTCACAGCCAACAACACGAAACTCATGCCTGAAGGAAGCCTGTGGAAGGTTCATAGTTTCTCTTCTCACACGTGGGAACCTAGCAGCACCTCAACACTATACTTGGGGGTGAAACCACTGAAATAAAGAACAAAAAGGTGAGAATATGGCACTCAATAGACTGCAGAAAAGGACACTGTCCACAGCGTGGGAGCTGAAACAAGAACGCAGAGCATGCCCATGTTAGAACTCAGCTGGGGACGTGTGTGTCAAGTGAACCACATATTCTGCCACTGTGCACTCGTTTGCAAATGACCTTGACACTGCCCTTAGTATTGATTTTCGGGTAGGTGAACTTGCAAATACAAAATTCACTAATAATGAGGGCAAACGTGTGCTTTCTTCATTCCTGGTGCTCAGAAATTTCACAATGATGTGCCTAAGGTAAGTCTGTTTTTATTCACCATGCTTAGCACTCTCTCAGTTCTGAGGTTGAAGACATATCACTACGGTTTTTGGACTTTTCTCTGCATCATTTTTTTGGGACGTCCACCTCTTTGCTTTCTCTGATCATCCTTTTGAAAAGATGTACTAGTCACATTAGCCAGTTAGAAGGGAGTAGTAGTAAGGGGAAGAGAAAGATGTTTATGAGAGATTCAGAAGTATGAGAAAATAGTAAACATGGTATGAGAACGGGATGGTAATAAGAGACTTTAAGTCAAGGGATGGGTAATAACCGTATTAATTATTAAGGGTAACTTTAATTGCTTACCAAGTGCAGGCAAGGGGCCAAGTGCATTGTATAAGTGCATTAACTCATTTCTCATTTATAATCCCATTTTATAGATGAGGAAAGTCGGGCTGACAGAACAGAATGGATTCGACCAGCACATGGTAATAAGAGACTTTAAGTCAAGGGATGGGTAATAATCGTATTAATTATTAAGGGTAACTTTAATTGCTTACCAAGTGCAGGCAAGGGGCCAAGTGCATTGTATAAGTGCATTAACTCATTTCTCATTTACAATCCCATTTTATAGATGAGGAAAGTCGGGCTGACAGAACAGAATGGATTCGACCAGCACATAAAACCACCCAGTGGCAGAGGTGAGTCTGAACTCAGATCTGATTCCACAGGGTATGCATTAAGCTTAGTCCTTACAAGTCTACACCTGACATCAACACTCCATCCCCCCAATAGGTGCTGCAGAAACACTGTGGTTTGATTCTCACAGCACCTTGTCTTGGAAATTGCTTTGAAGGGCATTGGCTTCGTGAGTTCTGTACTTATTAAAGGATGTCCTAGCAGATGCTCTTGGTGGTCTGCCATGTGCTCCTGGCACTTATTTCTATGCACACCTGACACACCTCTAGCCATTAGGGGGTTAGGCCACAGGTGTCAGGAACTGGAGGCTTCCAGGGAGAGGTCCTCAAGCAATAACAGACAGAAGTGGGAGGATACATACCTCAGCTCCCTGCCAGGAGTAGGCTAATGCTGAGGCATATGCATTCTACATACCGTCAGGATTCTTTAGAGGAATTAAGTAAGCCCCAGTACCCATAGCGTAACTTACTCAATAACTCACCCTTTATGGGTTTCCTCCCTTTTTCAGACTCCCTTCTCTTTTCACCTACCAGTCTTAAAAGATCACCTCTCAAATTAATTACTTGTCCTATAGTCCTTGCCTTGGGTCCTTCTATTGAGGGATCCAAACTATATCAGTGTTATTCTTGGGATTCCATAGTACATAACTGTAGACAGTAAGTTCCATGAGGGCAGAAACTATGAGTATCTCGTCCATGGCTGTGTCCTTTCTGCCAAGTCCAGAGGCTGGTTGGTTATGCCTGAAGAATTACTTATGAATTAATCATTTGCAAAGTGTGAAAACGACTAAGGTTTCTTTATTTCCCTTTCCATAGTTCTCTTCTGTGTATGTGAAATTTTATGCAAGAGGCCAAATTGAGCATGCAGGATACAGGAGTCCATTGACTATCTGGTTGAATTTTTAAACATAGCAGAAACAATATTTTGAAAGTCAGACTGCCTTTGATTTGCAATACTCTGATGAGAGATGCCAGCGTTTGTGGGTCCTGAGGAGTCAGGGCTGAGAGAAGTTAAGTGGTTTTATATCAGGAGCCAGAGTGTAGGAAAGACTAGGGGTGGCACCAAATCTATATTTCCTGCCAAAACAGTAAGTATTTGACCAAAGGCTGGAATCAAGGGATCTTGCTAGAATATACGGCACTTGGTCATGGCGAATCCATTCTTTCCAAGAGTGCCTTGGGGTTCGCTGTACCACTGTCTTCACTTTTCTCTCTGCATCTTCTCGGTGGTTATGTGTAGACATCTTTTCCCTTCACCGGCATTTAAAACTCAATGTCCCTAATGTGACTCTGTTATCATCCTACACAATTTATGGATAAACCCACAGATACCTTTTATCCCTTCCTATACACTGTTGACTTCTAAATTTAAATCTGAATTTCCAGAACTTTATCCTGATTTTCCAATATATACTTCAATTTATCAACTAGATGTCTCCACCTGAACATTCAACAGACCTCCCAAATTCATTACGTCCTAAACCTAAGTGATTCGTTCACCTCCACCCCCTTCATCAAAGATGCTATCTTCTTGGGTTCCCTCTTTGGCCACGCTAAGGCAAGTAGGTCATTCCTTCGTCTTTTAATAATATCCAGCCCACCATAGACTCACAAGTCAATACAAGTCCAGATCCAATCAGTAACCAAGTCTTGTTAATTTGACTTTCTCACCCTATACATGAACATGCATTTTTACACTTTTGCATGGGATGTGCCCTGTTATTCCATTGCCCCGTGCATACAGGGCTCTTGTAATCCTCTCTACCGTTCTCCCAGACTAACATCGATCTTCCACCTTTCTCATTAGTTCATCCTCTATACTGTTAACAGACTGACATTCTAGCATGCAAATATGACCATGCTACTTTCTGGCTTACAAGCCTTCCGCGGTAGCCTACTGTCAGTAGGAGTAAAGTTCACACTGATTCTTAGGGCATAGTTCTCTCATGAAGTGCCCTATCAAAGTACTTCTCTTGCCTGCTGTCTGTCTGCCTGTATATTTGTGCCATAGACGTATTTAGTTCTCTCTCAGTCTCTAGTGCCTGACAGCGTCCGATGGACAGTGTAGATACCTCCTCCCACAATTTTCTTGGCCAACTTCTTACATTGAAGCCTCAGCTCAAAAGCCATCTTTTATGGGGATCTCTCTATGACTACGTGGCCCCACATAAACGTATTTATCTTCACCTTAAGGGTACTTGTAATAAGTAATTATCATTTTGGATTTTATTTGTATTCTTGTGTATGATCCCATTAAAGATGACACTGTATGGAGAAAAGGGCTTTCATTTTTTGTATTACTTTTTGATTCACGAGTAAAATTATTTGTGTTGGTTAAAGCTAGTGTTTTCTATGCATATTTCCTTTCTCACTACAGATCAAAACACTGAACAAAATAAACGAGTTGTTTGGGAGATTTAATGTAGTGTCTGAAGGCGCCCGGTCTCTAGACACGAAATTGGGAAACCCTTTCGTTTGCATCTAAACTTAGTAAAGGAGTCATTATGGTAAAGTAAGCAATCCTGTGAACCCAGGAGCTCAAGCAGAGCTGGCTTCCTAAGACATCATTAATGATAAGAAATGGGTAAAGTATTTCCTGAGAGTTGCACCTAAAAGGGGATCAGAATGGTTCTAACAGATCCATTATTTCCAAGCTTCCCTTTGAAAAGGAAAACACAGGCATGTGTTTTTCACTCATTTTCACAAACATCTCTCTTCCTGAGCCCATGGCTAAATAATGCTGTTCTATTCACCATCAGAGAAGCAAGAGTCGTGGTGTCTGGGAACCTACTGCAAGTAGAAAGTAAGAAGCCTGAGTGTCCACCTGAAGAATGTGTTTATAACCAAATTTGGATTCCTGGCAGACTTTGCTTTTGCCTCAACTGGCTTCCTTCAACACAGTGGAAGAAGAGCCTCAGTAAATGTAGCAAATGCATAAACACATTTGGATGTGATGGCTTTAATCCGCAAGGACAATCAAACCCAAACAGTGAGCTCAGTTTCCGAGTTTAAAATTTCTGGCAAGAAGTTCCTCTCATGGCTGGCTGACACCCATCCATTTCTCTTATCTCTTAGTTTATAATGAAATTTGCTTCTCCATGCCCTTTTCTGCCCAGAGGAACAACAGACAAATAATGATAGCACAGCATGGAAAAAAGAGCATAGCTAATCATGTAGAAAGTAACTATCCAGCTGTGAGAAGCGTGGGCTGTCTGCTATGTTGAGGAGCAAACTGGAGGAGAACTAGATAGTATCTCTTTCATGTAAATTTATAGGGTCTGCAAAATTCCATGTACCAATGATTGGGGGCACCAAAATAATTTTACTGTAACAGATGAATTGGAGGAGAACTAGATAGTATCTCTTTCATGTAAATTTACAGGGTCTGCAAAATTCCATGTACCAATGATTGGGGGCACCAAAATAATTTTACTGTAACAGATTAATTTATTGTAGGGGAGGATTATTTTTGTCTGTTTACTTTTATTTTAATCAATTTTGGGGGAAAATATGTTGACTAATACTGTAAAATATACCCCCTCTCTCTTTTTGAATCTGTGGTGCAGAAGCTTGAGTTAATTATTCCCCACACTGTTTAGATTATGGTGCATCATCACCACTGGTGAATGTAAAATGTCCTCTTCTTTTCATGCATTCCCTTCTCTTCCTATTCCCCATCCCAACGTCCCCTCCAGTCCCAGTGGCAACCATGTAATGTGCTTACTATGGGTTTTTGGCTCATCTGTCCTTACAAAATGTACATTGTTTTATGTGTGTGTTTCAGGCTTACATAATTAATATTAATATTAACATATCCCATTATGTGTTTTTATTTTCACACCAAACTGTGCTTTAATTTCTATCCACGTTTGCTAAAGAAATATACACTTGTTCTCCTATTGCTGGGTAACACATCATCACAAATTTAGTGGCTTAAAACAATACTCCCAACCGCTTCCCTTCATTTGCTCAACCAGGGGATCGTAGCTTCTTGCTGAAATTACAACCTCTACATTACTTCAGTGTTTGTGTTTTGCTTTTTTCAGTTCTTCCATGAAGTCAATAGCCACAGGGAACTGGATCCTACTACTGAACCCAAAGGAGCTTAGAAGTGGATCCTTCCCTGGCCAAGTGTTCAGGTAAGAACACAGCCCTGGTGACACCTCTATCGAAGCCTTGTGAACCTCATAGCAGAGATCCAGACAAGCCCTGACCAGACTCCTGACCCATAACAACTATGAGATAATCAATGTATTTTAAGCTGCTAAATTTGTGGTAATTTGTTACACAGCAATAGACAACTAATACACTTCCCAATAATGGCTTTGCCCATTTCACAAAGTCAACTCTTTTTTCCCAAGATGATCTGATGGGCCAGAAGCAAAGAAGTGCTCTGCTTTCCTTGTTCTTAGCTATTCTCTGATGCGGCACCTCCTTGAGTGTGGTATTAAGCTTTGTAGCTCTGGGTTCAGGAAGTGAAACTGTTCTGATTCAAATCCTTGGCTTAAATCAGTAACCCTGAGCAATTTACAGCCATTGTTTCTTCCTGCATACAATGAGGGTTACCCATCCTGTATCTATAAGGAAAAAATTAAATGAGATAATTTGTGGACATCCTTATAGTACTTAATTGATCACAGAATATTAATTATTAGAGTTATTGCTGCTTATGTAGATTTTATTAAAGGAAATTTGCATGCTATAGAGGACACTAGATTCTTAGTAGATGGACTGAAGGCTAATAGGAATGAAGCAAAAGAAATAGCAACAGTATTTGATATCAGTTAGAGAGACCAATTAAAGGAAAATATAGGAACATATCAAGCTAATGCATTTTTGGACACATAGGATGATCGTATTGTGTTTCCTCCTGATTTGTTGAGTTTAAATCCATTGAATATTAGGTCCCCTCATGTTTAATATTAGATCCCCATAGCATTAAGTCTCATCAACCAGAATGTTCTCTTACCACTCGAGAGCGTAACAGTGATACATTGACAAAAAATTCAAGTTCAACCTTTTCATGCACGTCATGTTACTCGGATGGAGGTTTATTTTGTTGTAAAACTTAAATCTGACTCACAATGCAAAACTTGTAAGCATTGGAATACGGCCAATTGGAATTTCTCCCTGAGTTACGTGAATTTACAAAACTGTGTTTATTTAAATAAAAAGGAGCCTCATCTGTAGCACAGTTCACCACAGTAACTGGGGCCAAGAATGGGGATCTTTTCTCTTTCTCAAATTCTGGAATCGTGAAACCCTTTTCACCTTTATCTTTTAGAAACGTTGCCCAAACAGTAGCCACTTTCCATTACTCTGACTTTTTCCATGACTCTGAGCTCACCCACGTTTGCAATAAACACACATTTTCATGAGTTCTCCAGTTCTCTAATCTCTCCAGGAATCATGCCTCAAGGCCTCCTTTCCCAAATAAACAGACAATGCAGGCTGTTTAATAGGCAATTTTGAACAGGATTATAACTTTCTGACATAGCAAAACTCACCTTGCAATGAAGTATAATGACAGTAGAAACTTACAAAGGTGGTTTTATAATTTGGAATTTATAAGGAACAGCATGGTGGAAAAAAGACTCATAATGTGGCATACAGCAAAGATGGAAAATGCGGATATTTCAGAGGGGGAAAAGTTTATTGTTTTAAAGAGAAATGATGTAATAATTCAAGGGAAAGATGACTCTGGTCCTTGGGCCAGATACGGCCCACCACCCAGTTTTGTAAATAAAGCTTTATTGGGGCAGAGGCATACCTATTTGTTTACATTTCACATATCTCTGGCTGCTTTTTTCCTACAACAGCAGAGTCAAAACTAACTAGTTGAAACTAATACTGCATGGTTCACAAAGGCTGATATATTTACTGTCTGGACCTTTACAAAAAAGCATGCTGACTCCTGCATAGCAGCAGATAGAGCACATTGATTTTGTAACCAGTGAAAGATCCAAATTCCAGCTAGTAATTGCATCCTGTATTTTTGGTATTGCTGATTGGATTCAAACAGGCAGATGTGGGTACAGCTAATTGCAGTCATTCCTCAAGTGGCAATTATTTTATCATCCCTTATGCAAGATAATTCAATAAAAAGCAGAACATTTTGTTTCCGTTTCTCCCATTTATAATAGGTGTATTTCAGAGAAAAGTAAAAGCAAAAGCTGTTATTAGTCAGTGTGTTTCTGTATACCTCAACCACATATTTTCTATATCATATTTGCTAAATAAAGGCTCAGCTAAACAGTTCCCCTCTAGGATCTTGTTTAGTATTCTATACCATCAGGAGAGTTGTACACTCAATTTTCCGATAATTTTTCGAGAAGAAAGTTTATTTCAATTGGATCCAAAATATAAGTAAAGATACAATGAAAAATCACCTTGATAGCCTACTATTTATATGGTTCATGTGAATGGAATACAGAGTCATGGCTTGAATGTCATGGCTTGAATGTCCTATGAATTTTATCTTCGAAGTTACATGATAAAGTACAATTTAAATAGAATAAAGGTCACATTGTTTCCTGGGACAGAGGAACATTGCAGAATGAAAAGTACTAAATCACTACAAAATAGACTGGAAAGAAAAACAAAACAAAACAGTGCTAAGCATGTGTCAGTTGTTGGGTTTGACTTTTATTTTTTACTACACCGGACAACAGAAACTAGGCCAAGCCACCAGTTCTTTCAAAGGCAGCCTTGCGTTAAACCACCCCACCACATGACTATTCTCACTCACCCTCGTCCTTTCCGATTTCCAATGTAGACAGGCACAAGATGGCCCTGTTGCAGGTGTGCCTCTAGCACATTTCATAAAGCCACCCGTAGCCTTATGCATTGAATCCAACTGTTTCTCCTAAACACCCTTTCTTCAGTCCTCATGTCATTTGCAATGTTGTTCTGCTTTCACCTCTCAGCTTCTGATAATATTCATTTGCATAACCCTAATTTTTGTGCCCAATGAAAGGAGCATTTCTCTAGTAGCACTGTGCACAATTCTAAACAACAGTATGAAGAATTGCCAGTACTAAGGACACAGAGTTTATTCAAAGTAGCTGGCTGGTGAGAGTGTAGAGTTCTAGAGTTTTCTTTCCACCGGGATGCCAGTCTGGGAGGCAATGTGAGGGATTCTGTCCAGCTTGGCAGTAGCCCTGCCCCGTAGGAGCCAATACGACCACCCGTGCAGGTGACGCCATCTCTGGCCCAGTGCAAGTCCTCCAATTGGGGCCAAATAAATGCCATGTGGATAATTGAGTTGCAACAAAGGGGTAGCTATGTGAGCAAGAGTAGGCGTATTGATCAGGAACATATTCTCATCCTAACGATCTCAGCGTTCATACTTAACCAGAATGTGTTTGACTGAGCACGTCTGGGATGAAGACATTAATCCTGGCTTCAGTCTTGCATATGCAAAATTGCTCTAGGAATGAATAGGCCGGGCTGTTTGTGTGCCAGGCTCTTCAACTGGGATGAAGATACAAAAGATCATTGTTGGTTGAGGAGAGGAGGTGCTCAGAATGTGAACTTCCCAAAGTTAGGGAGAAAAAAAAGAGAGTTCTATGGATGCCAGAATACCTGAACTAGAGCAAAATGGAAAAGACTTAGTAGCAGTTTACATCTATCATTTTTAGGTCAATGACCAGGATTTGTGGAAGAGCTTTTCTCTCAAATGGAAATTTATTCTTCGAATAGTCACTTGGAAGATTTCTCAGATTAGCAGGAAATCTGCCGTTGGGAACCATTTGCAATTTGGAGCCAAATACCCTTTGCTATAAACATTTAAGGGATTAAAAAACAAAATAATACTAAAAATGCGCTCAAACACAAAAACCATTCATCAAAAAACAGAAGAATAACTACAATGAAGCATATAATCTATTTATCCCATCAACAATTAAGCTTGGCAGGTTTCTACTTAGAACACTTTAAAACAGCTTCTTTTACAGTTAAGAATATTTCCAAGCAGCAGCGGTTCAATTCTACAAAACGCACTTCCAGTTAGGTCTGTTTGAGCTCGGCCTCTCCCGTGCCACAATTTTAGGCAAATCTGGTTTGATTAATGAGAACTCTGAAGAGCCCCCGTTCAGGGCCCGCCAAGTTCCCCCTTCTGCTGTGGGTCATGTAGACGTCGCCACTGTCGGGTGGCCTCACTCACACCCTGGGAAGTGCTCTTCGAGGACGAGGTGGAGGACAGAAGCTTGGTTCTTCTGTCTGCATGTCTTTTCCTCCTTTTTTTAATCAGAGAAGAGATCACTTTTTACTTGGAAGCAAAATATCGTTTCCGCTAAAGGAAACGTCTGTTTTCTTTTGGCCGGTCTGCAACAACTCCTTTACAGCTCCTTAAAACTCAGACTTTTTGGGGTCTCCTTTCCTTCCTCGCAGAAACAGAATAACACAGGGTTTAATATAAAATAACTAATTGCAGAAATAGGGAGCACATGCAAATCATCTTCCTACCATATACCTTATTCTGCCTGGCCTCCTCAAATAAGATTCAAATTCTCTCTTTGTGAATGTGGGTCTCCAGTAGGAAAGGTCCACTCATCTATATTGCAAAAATAATACTGCTAATTGCAGAAGGGATTCCCCAGAATAAAGTGTGCTAGGCTCCAACTGAAATAAGCTCATGAAACATTTCAGATGGTGCATGTCGTGTTGAGAAAACAAAGAGATCAGGACAAAGCAACAAGAGAGAGTGATTTCTCTACTTTGATAATGGGATGAATTATGCGGTGGATGATAGTCAATTCATCACTCAAATAGCATATAAGGGCTCTGCAGTGGCTACACTCCTTTTCCAAGTCACGAATCAGAACAGAATGTTTTGCTGCCTGGATCTTGAATAACCTGTGCTCACAGAGAAGAAACAAAACAAAACAAAAAAACCCTCGTAACTAAGAGAACGAGTTTTATTTTAGAGAGCCATATCTATGGTGCAATCCCTGCATAGAGTATAATACCTTTATCTAGCTACATTCATAAACTCATCTCTTTATTCTGTAGCTGGGAGATCTGAGCAAGATACCAAACTCAGCACATTATTTTCTCTGGAGTCTTTCAGGCTACCAAAAACATCAGCTCCTTTCTTTCAAAGTAAACAAGTAATCCTACGCACAGAAGAAAATTGCACCCTACTGACTAATCAATAAACTGAATAATTAGAGTCAGATCAAGAAACAAAACAAAACAGAACACCTAAGGGATACAGAGAAAGGAAAGGACCCAAATGGTGCATCCGGAAGGAGATATCCGCAAAGGCTGAGAGTTCTATTCTTCGATGGAATTTGAGGGTCCCTGAGAAAAGCTCTCCCCAGATATCTCCCTGATGGTTTGCTTGTAATTTTATGCTCAGGTTTCCTTACAGGTGTCCTTGGGATGGGAGTCTTTCAGAAGTAGTTCTGCCAACACTGGAACACAGCGGCTTCTGGAAGAACTGATGCAGTGAATACTAATACCCTCTGTGCGGAAGCTGAAAGGTTGTTTTGCAAATGACAGAGAAATGTTGGCTCTCAGAGGATGGGTCCTATTTAGGAAAGTTTTGAAGTATTGAGAGAGTTGAGGCTATATGCCACCAGAAGTAGCCCACCGCATAAGGGACCAGAGAGCGGCTGAGAAGAGCTGGGTTCTGCAGGAGGTGCTTGCTAGAGAGAAAAATGTATGGAGTCAGAGCTCTGAGATCAGAGGAGCCAAACGTTACAGCCTTTTTATGTTCTATAGAGATAGGCCTGGCTACTTCAGGCTGGCTGCCGAATTCATTTTGCATGACAAACAGAACACTTTTATTTTCATTCAAAAAGACTCACAGATATGTTAGATTCAACGATTTAAAAGAGAAGTTTACTTAGCTGTGGCATAGTTGAGCTCTTTTATTATACTAATTTAGAACTTACTGACCCCATGGGTTTAAGTGCTTCCAGGTGGCATAATGAAGGTTTTTAAACACTGAATTTGAAAATTCATGGTGAAGTCATATGGCCTAAATAATTATATGAAAGAGAGTGAGAAATTTTATGCACCAAAGTGGTATTTTTTTTCCTCATAACTAATATTTTATGTAATACAGAGTTAAAGGCTTTTTTCCAAACCTCAGAGTTTAAAACAGTCCTTGGCAACATGTCGATGTTATGACATCAGGAGCTGAGTGGGGTTCTGAGGACAGGAGTCCCCAAGTATCCCCATATTCATAAGAGGAATTTCTGGATACATCCTTTTATTACTTACAATAAAGGTGGCAGATCCTGTTCTGTGACAACCTCCCAACCTCTTGCCCATAAAAAGGAGATTGGAAATTCAAGGGAATTTGATTGAAGTAGAGAATGTGTGCTTTTAATGGGTTACTATCCAAATAGAAGTCTTGTGGCATGAGGCAGGGAGGTGGGTGCTTTCTGTTTCCGTGCTATGTAAGGAGGGTTCCAAAACAGCCACCTCAGGGGTGAGAGACGACAGGCAGGCATCTCCTCCGGCTGGATGCTTGCTGGTTTGCAGAGCTTGAGTTATTTTCTTGCAACCTGAGTATGGCCGCATGTGTTGGAAAGTTCCTAGGAATCTTGCTTATGTTCCTGAGTGCTTGAGGGTCTATATGAGCACAGTGAGTGGGACCTGCTGATGACCTGGCAACCCACAAAACTCTCCCTCTATTTCCTTCTTTTCCCTCTTTGCCTCTTACAGATCTGGAGCAGGAAAAAGGATTATGAACAGGGGAAAAGTTGATTCATTGAACTAGTGTTGCCATTTCAGGGTTTTCTTTGCTAACATTGGCTGGTGATCAGTGCTGACTCTGTGGCAGGTGTTTGGGTGTTGGTCTTTTCATGGGTTGCCAATGTGAGCTCTTTGGGAGACCCTCTGGATCCCAGGAATTGCACAGCTGCTCATTACAGGCAAGTGTCTCCCACTGACCTTCCAAGATCTCTCTCCAAGTGTTACACCCCCAGGCTCCACTATTGAAGTTCTCTAAGGTTGTACCACTTAACATACTAACTTTAAGATAAACCAAAGCCTAGTGACCTTTTTCTTGACCTTCCAAGATCTCTCTCCAAGTGTTACACCCCCAGGCTCCACTATTGAAGTTATCTAAGGTTGTACCACTTAACATACTAACTTTAAGATAAACCAAAGCCTAGTGACCTTTTTCATTGTCCACATAACTTTCAACATGTTCTTGTCACATCAAGTTGAGGGAGACAGGCACCTCCCCAATCCTTACTATGCACTCTCTCCTTGCTTTTGACTATCCTAAGCCACAGGTTTGGTAAAGAAGATAAAAATTTGAAACTAAATATAAGGGACTTCTCAATACCAGAAAATGAGACTGAATTACAACAATGAGACTTTTCTTCATAACTGGAGATGCCCAGGAAGCCGTGGGATATGGCCAAGATGTTTCTAAGGGTTGGGAAAAGGTCCCTCAGATGTGACACATTTGAAGGCAGTGGTAAAGATAATGCCTTTTCCTCTGTGATGCTCCCTTAGTTCAGAATTGTGCAACTTGCTAGCTCCATTTTCATTCTAGCAGACCCTTGGGTATATTTCCTCTCTCTGGTACCTCCATTAGTTGGACTTGGAGCAGCTGCTGTTCACATTTCATGTCACCGTCTGTGCAATCAAGCCTGTAGCATCCGCTGTGACACAGAGCAAAGAAGCTCTTTTTTTTTAAATTATTTCCCTCCAAAGAGGCTTTTGAGACATTTTTTCCTAATCAAGCCTCCATGAAATTTTAATGCCACAGATACACCTTTATCTGTTTATGTACTGTACTGTAGCTTCCTTTATGTATAAATATAGCAGGCGTTTTCTTTCCCACTCCCCAGCAAGAGCATTTTTGGAGAATGTATGCCTCTGATGAGCCACCCACTCCATCTGCCTCAGGTAAAGTAAAGGAGCGAGGCTGGAGTCAATGGTTTTCTATACTGTGTAGGAAGGAGCAATAGGCTTGCATAGAGTTGTCCCCATGGCAACCCCAAATTGGAAAAGGATTGGCAAGAGAATAAGGCACAGAGGCAGGATCCTCAATACCCAGTACCCAGAAGGAGCACCATTATCCATGCTGCACTCTACATGAATGCAATGGAATGGCCCTTCCAATCTAGCCTGAACAGCTCTATTTTATATGTCCCTGCAGGAGAGCCCATTTACAAAAATGGTTCCGTGAAAAAAAGGGAAACATCCTTTGTCCCAATGCAGGGCTGGAGAGCCCATTTACAAAAATGGTTCCGTGAAAAAAAGGGAAACATCCTTTGTCCCAATGCACCTAAATGTCTCCCACATTTTCAGACTCTGGCCTTGTGGTTAGTACGGCCATATGCATATTGAAATTTTAATGGAAAGGCAATGATGTACTCAGGAAGACTCAAAAATGTTTGTGGGATTCCAGCAAATGGGGGAAATGTATTTTTTATGGGGACTGTCTTGTGTGCCCCTCAAATCAACCTCACTGGCAGTTTGCTGATAAGACCTACTCCATTAACCCATGGGAGAGTCCTACCAGTGATGTATACTTATGTATGCATTTTATACTTATAGCATAAAATGTAACGAGAGATTTTTTGGATCTCGTTACATTTTATACTATGCAAAAAAGGTGGCTCGCTGAAATTAAAAAAGTGCAACTCTATGAAATTTGATTATGATATATTTGGGCCTCATTTCATGGTGAGAAAAATTTCATACGAGGGGCCAATGCCATATTAACTTTTACTGCTCTTTCAGTTTGTACAGTTTGCAGCACGATGATCCAATCAAATACACCATTAAGTTTATTTGATACAGAATCAATGGAACCATACACGTAGATACATCATATGAGTCTAACTGAAATTCTCGCCCTGTTGTGAGCAGGTGTGAGACAGGGAGAGACCCATTCACTCCCTACTGCCTGAAATGATGGGGAAATCACGGGAGAGTGGCCCACTTAGCTTAGAGGCTCCAGTGACAGGCTCATGTGACTTTTGAGCTGGGTTTTGTAGGTTCTCGCCAAGAAGGGACTGGAATAGATTCCAGATACAGGAAACATCTTGAATAAAACACCCCAGGAGTCTCACAGAATATGGTATTTCCATCTAGTTCTTGGATTCTCCAGGCAAAGCTAACAGAAGCATGGCAAGAGGATGTGGAGATGAGAGTGGGGTGGCAGAAGCAAAACCACAAAGTCGGCTCGCCTGGGTGTTCAGGACTTCTTGCACCATGCCTGGCGTTTGAGGCTTACTCTGTGTGTGACGGCGAGACCCTGAAAGTTTTAAGCAGGGGAAGGAGGTGTTGTTCTTTATGACCTTTGGCAAGTCCTGAGTTCTACAAAACCTGGAATGTGTAAATAGTACAGAGGTCTTGCCATATGATGGGACGAGGGCTAGGTTTGGCTACTCTGATGTCCCAGAGTCAATATTATGCAGAAGCTCATGCTTCTGAACTGAGTCAGCCTAGATATCCATAGCGAATAAAATGATTATGTTCTGCTTATGATGAAACCATTTGAAATGGTTCAGATATGAGTGACCCAATATTTGATTTTAAGTATTTATTTGAGCATAGATACATACATATACATGTAGGTGTAAATTAATAGGTGAGAGAGAAAGAGGGAGGATATTTATATATCTTAACTATATTTGAAAAGCAGCTGGTTTTATGCTA
>NW_007732842.1:9784-13423 GCF_000696425.1 Galeopterus variegatus | reverse complement strand
CCATAGCGAATAAAATGATTATGTTCTGCTTATGATGAAACCATTTGAAATGGTTCAGATATGAGTGACCCAATATTTGATTTTAAGTATTTATTTGAGCATAGATACATACATATACATGTAGGTGTAAATTAATAGGTGAGAGAGAAAGAGGGAGGATATTTATATATCTTAACTATATTTGAAAAGCAGCTGGTTTTATGCTACCGTAACTTATTGACAAACGTCTTTGGGTGAGAGATTTTGAACTCTGAGTTAACCCATGGAGCATTTTAATTCCACACAAGAGCAGTAATATATCAGAATATCACAGCATGAAGTCTGCAGAAGAATAGCTTCAGGCACAGTCCTGAAGAGATTTCAAAATGGCAAAATTGAAAAAAAAAGTAAAGAAGATCAAGCAACCTACACATCTTGGGTCAGACAGCTGTCAAGTGTATTCTCTATTGAATCAAGTCATAGATTGAATGAATCCACATGGATACGGCAAACTAATGAGCTGCGAACATTTTGTTTTGATGAGAGAGAGACCAAGGCAGAGAGAGAGAGAGAGAGGGAGACTTTTCTCTACAGTTTGCACCAGCTGGCCAACTCACAGTCCTCTTCTTCTGATTTTAATAAACAGAATATACGAGTTATATCAACCCCACGTTAGTTACCAGTAGACACTGCCTGTAACACATACTGTTCCAAAGAACATATCTCATTTCTGCAAATCTAATCTCAACATGATCATTATATTCTGTGTGGAAAAGTTCTCAGCATTTGTGTAATCATTGCTAATGACTGTGTATTTATTTTACATTTTCATTGATCATGTCATGGTAAAAGATCCATGTGCACGTTTTCGAATTGCAGGTGTGACCCAGGCCTGTAGGGTGGGGTCAGAAGGTGATGTCTGTTGGGGACAGGGAGTCCTACAAGCTTCATGTAAAAATGACTGATCAAATACCATCAATTTAATCATCAATAAAACTATACCCTCTTTACAAAAGTGAGATTTTTATTTCTTTGAGACATCTATCAAACTGAAAGTAATAATTCTTCCAATATGGAAAAAAAAATGATTTTGAGCTTATTAAAATCAGATGATTTTTTTCAAGCAGCTCTTCCTTAGGAAAATAAAATATATAGGGACAAAAATGAGTTTTACACATAGAGAGACTGATCACTTACTTGAAAGAATGACTTTTTATTTTATGGGATGATTCATAGCAGGATTATGTGAAATAGAGAGTTTACCCATACATATGGAAAGAGTTAAAACTCATGATTTTGGAATTATTTGTTATGTTATATTATCAAGAAAATAACTTAAACACATAAGCTCATTTATGTTTACACTGACAGCCTCCAGCATTTCTTCTTGTGAGTGTTTGTCCACGCTGATTGAAAGAAAGTACTGCAAGACGTCTCCCATGGCTGTTTATGACCCACTCATAGCCAGTCTAGCAAATCTATTTCAAAGACCATCGGTATAGGCTGAATAAATGTTTTGATGAAATAGCTTGTAGAGTGGAACCGGTTCCAAATTGAAAGTCTTTTCCATACCTCACCTTCCCAGGAGGTTACTGGCCAGTGTTTGGACATGGATTTATGGTAAGTGATTTCATGTACTGGAGCTTCCTGCCCAATCACTGCTAAATGGAAGCCAGGAATGCATGCTCATTGTATGGAACTGGACGCTACTCTCTGATGAACTTATAGACATAACATTTAGCATAGGGAAATGCCAAGGATGATCTAATTTGAGTTAGACTTGGCTGAGGTTCCATGTTTATACGAGATGTAATAGGCAGCTCATTATCTGAAGAAAAATCAAATAAGAAAAAGATATCTCATGTAATCATTAAGTGAAAAAACAAGCAGCAAGTCATAGCACTATTACTATGAAAATAATACAGGATTGTGTTTTTAATAAGGGAAATCTATAAGATATAAAACATCTAGAAAAGTATTTAAATAGCTCCCTAATGATAATCAGTTAGCAAATTTTCAGAATGAGGTGGGAGTAGAGAGTGTACTTTATACAATCCTGCTTTATTTGTGTCTTCTCTTTAAAAAAACAGATATATGGGGCCGGCCCGGTGGCGCACTGCTACAGCGCGCCGCTTGGGAGTGCAGCGGCGCTCCCGCCGAGGATTCGGATCCCACATACGGACCGGCCGCTCACTGGCTGAGCGAGGTGCGGGCGCAACACCGAGGGTTGCGATCCGTTGCCGGTCACAAAAAAAGACAAAAAGGAAAAAAAAAAAAACAGATATATGTTTGTAATCCAGTTTATATTTTAAAGAGGCTCTATCATTTACTTTATGTTCCTGAACTTACTCAAAATTTCCTATCATAACTGCCATGCCAACTTTCTTCAAATACAGAGAAACTTGGTCTTTCATAAACTTCAGTAAGTAAAAGAAAGAATTCTTGATTAGAAATTAGTTGCTTTTACTGATTCAGATGAATTTGATTTTAATACTCATACATTCCTTTAAAATGACTCTTGAGAAGTCACTGTGTTTCTATCATGTTTGATGTAGATGAGAGATAGTGGGGGGGAGGGAGAGAGAGAGAGAAAGAAGATAGTTGTCTTATCCTGGGTTTCTTCCAAAAACAAAGCCTGGAACAAGAACAGCAGGTAGTTTACTGAAGTGATGACCTCAGGCATTACAGGCAAAGAATGGAAGACTGAAAGGGTTTGGGTAAGCAGGATCAATCCTTCCCTCTCTGCTTAGAAGTGTGTAAAAAAGACTTTGGGGGGCTGCCCGGTGGCGCACTGGAGAGTGCGCCTCTTGGGAGTGCGGTGGCGCTCCCGCTGAGGGTTCGGATCCCATGTGGAGACCGGTTCCCGCTCACTGGCTGAGCGCAGTGCGGGCGCAACACTGAGGGTTGCAATCCCGTTGCCAGTCCCCAGTATGGGCGCGACACTGAGGGTTGCGATCCCGTTACCGGGCAGTAAAAAAGACAAAAAGGAATTTAAAAAAAAAAAAAAGACTTTGGGAATTTCACTGTAAGCAGAAGTATTTGTCCAACAGCATCTGTCTCCTGTCGCCTGAGGGTGGTAGTCCTAGGAAGCTAATTTGCTTTGTTTCTGGACTGAAACACACACCCAGAGGTCTCACCTGGAGTCCTACAAAGCACACGCTGGAGAAGGTCCAGCGTGCACATGAAGGGAGATGCTGTCAAGGAAAAGTGGATCAGACTTGCGAGCAACTCCTCCCCACAACAGCAGCCGGGCCCTCAGGCTAGGCCGGCAGATGTGCAGCTGCCCAAAGGAAGGCTCAGATACACAGGATGTGGAGATGTACATTTCTTGGTTTCTGAAAGGTATTTTTCCTGTTGACAATGGTTTTGGCATGAAGACTGCATGCTGAAGCTCATTTCTTCATGATCATTCACAGGATGATTCTCCACTCAATTTGGAGAAGTCAGAGACCAGGGGACCTTGGGAAGGTTTGCTGTGCCACTACAGCTAAGCCATGTCCACCAGCACCAAGAAAACTAAGGTGAAAGTACGCTTTTCTAGTCATCTATATCTTTAGAAATGTCTCCAGATAACTGGTCTGCATCATAAATGTATTTAATCTGTAATTACCTATGCCGTTTGCTGACATGAGTGTCATATTTATTATGCCATTTTTTTTT
>NW_007732842.1:6613-9092 GCF_000696425.1 Galeopterus variegatus | reverse complement strand
TAATTATGGTTTCTGGAACATTAAATCAATCAACAGAGTTTTGGCACTTAGTTTGGTATTTTTGTAAATGGGTTGGCTGGCCCTGTGTTTTCCACGTGAAATGTCTGAGTCGGGTGAGTTCCCTCTGGCACTACTATCAGTGATGGGTATGTTCCAACATTCAGTAACGTTCCAAGCAGTTCTACACAACACAGTTTGTTGGCACGCACTCACTTCATATGCACAACCTAGTGCAGTTTGTTTTGTTTGTTTGTTTTTTAATGGTATCAGATTAGTCTACAGCCAAGTGTCCTGAAGCATCAGTGTCTAAGATTTCAATTTCCTTTTTTATAATTCCTGAGATTTTTCTCAAATACTTTTAGCACTATGAGAGGGTGTTGCAGGTATCGAAAGATACAAAGGAGTAACTTCTTTTGGTTTCGGAGGCATGACATGAGCCCTAAATAATAGGTAATTTGTTATTATTATTACCACTAAATTTTAGCACTATTTGTCAATTTCCCATGGGTTAGAAAAATGTACAGTGATCGTCTTTGTTGGGGTTTTCCCCAAAGCAGATCTTGAAAGGAAGACTTGAGGGCAAGTAGTTCTTTCAGGAAATGGTCATGAGACACATGATGACTACGAAAAGAGCTGAATTAGTAGCCGATATGTTAATGAGTGGGAAATTGCCATGGGCATGAGGTCAATCCCACTAGGGAACCTCTACAAGACTGGTGGATCACACCTCGGGATTTTCTTCCCCCAGCCATAAAGAACTCTCATCCCTCTTTAATTGAATGTTACTACAAGACTAGGATCCAGCCAGGAGCTTGAATCCCCAGCACTTCAATGGGCCGGGTGTGCTTCCAGCAGCCAGAGAAGGTCCATGGGCTGGAAGACAGAGGTACGTGAGGCCTCAAGCTGCAGGCATGTACAGAAATTTCCACCAAGATGCACATGGCCTCTGAGGTGGTTAAAAGAATATTTGAGGGGGCCTCAGTCTACACTACACTAAAGCATTCATGTTATACACAGCATTACTGAATGGCAGACTATTCTAGGTGTGGGGCATAAGAAGAAAAAAAAAAAACTTAATTATTTTCTTCTTCTCCAGTTGGCAACAATGCTTCAAATAAACAGTTTGTTCCTCTGTCCAGATTTTTCTTACTGTCCAAATTAAGGGCAGTCTGTTCTCTGAACCACACAGCAATTTTGTCATATTTCCATTTTAACACCTACCATGCTACATAATTAAATATGTAGGTGTTGTGTTCCATTTATCCAACACTTGAAAATGTTCATTAAATTAATGAATGAAGTGTCTGTTATATCATCATGGCCATAGCTAATTACAGAAAACGTAGTGGCATAAAACAACACACATTTTTAATCTTGCAGTTCTAAAGGTCAAAAGTCCATCTGATAGAAATCCGTGAGCCCAAATCAGGGTGTGAGCAAGACTGCATTGATCGGACAGTTAGCATATTTTAAAATAAACATCTAATCCAAAAAAAAACAGTAATTGAAACTACTATCATTTATTCAAAAATGCCTGCCATGGGTATTCAAAATGACTTCATATGTTTTATTTCTATCTCATGTTAACACTTCTGTAAGCTAGGTTCCCATTGTATAGTTAGGAAAACGGAGGCTCAGAGAGAGAAGTTAAAAACTTACCAGAAAGGTCACACAACAACCGACTTCAAGGTTGAAGGCTGTGTCTAGAAGGCCCCAAAGNCGGGAGCGCTGCCGCGCTTCCCAGGCGGCGCACTGTAGCAGTGCGCCACCGGGCCAGCCCTATTATGCCATTTTTGATAGACTGGTAAGAAGTGTAACAATCATTGGTCTGTTCCTCAAATTCAGAATTCAAATAGGAGAGCAACTATGTGGGGTTTATTCCAACCTCCACCCAACAGCCAGGAAGGCTGACACGACTTTGTGTATCACCTGAAAATAGAAAGACTAATAATATTCTTCCAAAGATCAAAAATTATTAGGCAATTTTTTGTTCTTATTAAGGATTTGTCTCCACAGGATGCCAGGCACTATGCATTAATCAAGAGATCATGAAAAATATGTAGCAGTGATAAAATTAATAAGAAATAAAGTACTGGCATTATTTTGATTTTAAGAGACTGGCATGATGTAAAAATTATCTCATATAGTTATGTGCATTTATCATGAAATGTCAGCATCTGTTCTCCACTGAAATTCAAAAGCAAAATGAAACGATGTTGCTGTTGGAAGCTCTTTGTCTGTGAATCTTCAAGATTTGGAGGAATATAATAATCCCTTGCAGCAAAGAAATACAGAGAATGACATCTCGAGGTCCCATTTAATTTTTGGCTTCTATACATATTGTTGTAATTTATTTTAGAAACCCATATAATTATTACTTTTCCTATTTGTAATAAATAGGTTATAAGAGCAATGCTTTAATTATGGTTTCTGGAACATTAAATCAATCAACAGAGTTTTGGCACTTAGTTTGGTATTT
>NW_007732842.1:3578-5940 GCF_000696425.1 Galeopterus variegatus | reverse complement strand
AAAAAAAACAGTAATTGAAACTACTATCATTTATTCAAAAATGCCTGCCATGGGTATTCAAAATGACTTCATATGTTTTATTTCTATCTCATGTTAACACTTCTGTAAGC
Organism: Galeopterus variegatus; assembly: GCF_000696425.1. Lineage (NCBI taxonomy): Eukaryota > Metazoa > Chordata > Mammalia > Dermoptera > Cynocephalidae > Galeopterus > Galeopterus variegatus. Next base: position 5,830 of record NW_007732842.1, on the reverse strand, counting down.
TAGGTTCCCATTGTATAGTTAGGAAAACGGAGGCTCAGAGAGAGAAGTTAAAAACTTACCAGAAAGGTCACACAACAACCGACTTCAAGGTTGAAGGCTGTGTCTAGAAGGCCCCAAAGAGACTAAGTTAACTACATTTAATAGAAGCTATTGATGCAAAGGACTATGAATCGTCATAGCAATTATTTTCTTTTTTTAAATACACTTAATTCTTTTAGAGCAGTATTAGGTTTTCTAATAATGCATAAATTGAGTGGAAAGTAAAGAGAGTTCCCATATACCTCCTGCCCTCCCCCCGAGTCATAACCTCCCCCACTATCAATAACCTGCACCACAGTGGTGCATTTGTTACAATTGGTGAACCTGCATTGACACGTGATTATCACCTAAAGTCTGTGGTCTCCATTAAGGTGCACTGTTAGTGTTGTACATTCTATGGGCCTGGTCAAATGTACAATGACATGTACCCACCATTAAAGTATTAAAGTATCATTTAATGGTGTATACATGTCATTACATACTATGTATGTTGTTAATGTAACTAATTTCATGTAACTAATTTCTAAATATCTAAATAGCTTCTAAATAGCTTCCATGTCTTAAAAGTTCTCTGTGCTCTGCTTATTCGTAATGATTTCCATTAGAATATTATCTCCATTTCTCAAAAGAAAACGTACAAATGGCCAACAGGTATACGAAAAAAATTATTCCACATCACTAAGCATCAGGGAAATGCAAATCAAAACCACAATGAGATATTATCTCACCCCAGTTAGAATAGCCATCATCGAAAAGAGAAAAAAGAACACATGCTAAGGATAGGGGGGGAAAAGGGAACTCATACACTTTTGTTGGGAATGCAAATTAGTACAGCCATTACGGAAAACAGTATGGAGGTTCCTCAAAAAAACCCAAAATAGAACTACCATACGATACATTATTTTTTAAAACCTAGCTAGATCTCAGTTCCCTCAAGTGTAAAATAAGTCAAACTAAATTACCTCTTTGCTTCCTGCAAAGATATTATGAATATACTTGCAAATGGAACAATCTATCTAATCTATAGAGTTCTGAAAATAATATGGATGGACCAAGTTCCTTAAATCTCATGTAAATTATTAGCTCGAGTTCTACGAAATTCAAAGGAACCACTGCTCTGTGTTGGCAGCAATCTGTAGCTTCAGGCCTAACTCATCCATAATAGCCCCAGAAGGAAGCAGAGCCCATCTCTGAAAAGTGTGTCCAGTCAATTCAATCTAATTTAAATGACGGCAAATATGAGAGACACCATATTCCCTCAAGGTCTCAAATTATACATCAATCTCAGGATGGATTTGACTTAAAGATGAAATTAGTTACATGAAAATAAATAATTTTACTCCAAGCATGGCATTAATAACAGAGTTAGATTAAACTGTGGCTAATTGGTTATGCACAGCCAATTCAACTAAAATTCACCGAGTGAGCAGAAAATAAGGAAAATGGAAAATAGGAAAATGGGAAAATGGAGACTTGTAATAAAGCACAGTTCTTGCTCTTGGAGAACAAAGATGACAAATAAATAAATATGTATTCCATTAAAGTATGACAAACTTTAAATAAAATGCGTTGCTGAAGGTTAACTGTTATAATAAAGAATAGTGTTGCTTTACGAGGTATGCTTAGCACGGCTTGAAAGTCGGGCACTTCCAATTAACATGACTAATGCCAGTTACTCAACTAATTGAATAAAACTACAAGTATAATTACAAAATGGGTCATGGAACTATCACTGAGTATTGGGGAATGAAGAGATGAGATTGTTCATTTGTACCACGAAATATCACACACAGGATTTTATGTCCAAGTATATGACAAGTAAACAGTAACAAACAATTTCAAAAGTAGAGTGTGTGCCTCCACTGAAGCACATAAGCCATCAAAGTTATTTTGAGGTCAGCTGGGTTTATCAGATGCAAAATTGCTGTCCTTTAAGCATGTACCTACAATGAGCAACTACCAAGCACCAATTACACCTTTATTCCCTGATGTGTTTAATGGAGACAACTCACTTTGAAAGAAGTAAGTTATTCTTCTGCTTCCTAAAGATGTCAAGATATTTGTCTCCCGCAGGATTATCAAAATGTAAAACACTGGAGTGATTGCTTCTGATGCATGAACGTTTGCCAGCTGACAAATGCCAAAGAGAAATTTGCCAAAGAAAGGGGAAAGCATATATTGAATCAATAGCATTTTCAAAATCAAGAGTGTTA
>NW_007732842.1:1735-2756 GCF_000696425.1 Galeopterus variegatus | reverse complement strand
TTGCCAAAGAAAGGGGAAAGCATATATTGAATCAATAGCATTTTCAAAATCAAGAGTGTTACACTGAATTTTCCTTGAATCTCAGTCAGGGGCCAACATTTTTTTGTCTTGTTAATATATTATTATTTCATTACTATGGCACATAAAGTGGATAGAATTCTCTATTGTGCTATACAAATACATTTTTAAAAAGAAGATATGTGGCCGGCCCGGTGGCGCACTGCTACAGTGCGCCGCTTGGGAGCACGGTGGCACTCCCGCCGAGGGTTTGGATCCCACATACAGACCGGTTCCTGCTCACTGGCTGAGCGAGGTAAGGGGGCAACACCGAGGGTTGCGTTCCCATTGCCGGACACGAAAAAAGACAAAAAGGAAAAAAAAAAAGAAGATACGTGAACCATGAAATCAAGGAATGTTTTTATTTGGTTGTTTTTNTCCCGCCGAGGGTTTGGATCCCACATACAGACCGGTTCCTGCTCACTGGCTGAGCGAGGTAAGGGGGCAACACCGAGGGTTGCGTTCCCATTGCCGGACACGAAAAAAGACAAAAAGGAAAAAAAAAAAGAAGATACGTGAACCATGAAATCAAGGAATGTTTTTATTTGGTTGTTTTTGAAGAGTATTTAGGGCACTCACAAAACTCATAACCCTACTGTCAAAAACACACACGCACATCCTAAAATAAATTTAAAAAGACACACACAAAGCCTTGCCACATAAACTTGCATACAGCCCATCAGTTTATATTTCAGTTTATATTTTCCACCAGAGGCACCAGATTATTACTAAGTTTCTTTCTTTCTTTCTTTGGAAAGTAAGCAAAAACATGTTAAATTAATAGGATTCCCTTTTTGTAGGGTGTATATTTGAGCATGTTAAGGTAAAGTAGAGCATCATGCAAAGATTAAATTGGCAATTATTTCAAAATACCTGGTATTTCTAGAGTAAAGTTTGGCTACAAACCTTAGAGTGAATTGTTATGCCAGACAAATTTCCCACAATAAAATTACAGATTTTTGTT
>NW_007732842.1:0-1377 GCF_000696425.1 Galeopterus variegatus | reverse complement strand
TTTTTTTTTTTTTTTTGAGGGAACTTTTTGTGACATCGAATGGGATAAGCCAGCAAGGTAGCCGTGCTTCCAATGTAATTATAGATGAGTTTCTATATGTTGGATTTGATGCTGTGTTCTTCTGAGTGGGACTGACAAAATGTAGGAGTAATCAGCTACATTTTACCCCTTAATATGCCATATGGAAGATGAAGAATGCAGAAAACTTCGATAGAGAGAAGCCCGTGGAACTGGGAAAACTGAGCGTGGTGATGAACCCTCCTTGTGGGAACCCAACCACAGCCGTCCCCACCCGTCCCCACTCCTCGCCACCACCACCACAGCTTTCCTAAATCTCCCCTTAATCATTGATTTTCCCCTGGTATGCAGCATTAGCCAAATCCCCTTAGATAATGGATGAAAAATCTCCAGTTTTGGTGCCAACAAGTCAGAAAATAACTATCAGCTCTGTTACNCAACGGGGATCGCAACCCTCGGTGTCGCCCCCGCTCCTCGCTCAGCCAGTGAGCGGCCGGTCTGTATGTGGGATCCGAACCCTCGGCGGGAGCGCCGCCGCGCAGTCCTTCCATGACTTTCTTAAAAGAGTTGTAAAATTTTTTCATGCGTGTTTTTCCTAATGTATGAAAAACAAGAAGTTTCATATCTTCATGGAACGCCTAAGGAAATCATTATTAATAAAGGAAGAAATAGCATGTTATGGCTTCAATTTAATCTTAAGCCTCCCTGAAATTAAGTATGTATAACTTAAAATGGAACGTAAAATCATGTCTCAAAAGCGGTGCAAATTTAGAACTTAATGAAGAAACTAATATAAAATTCAATTGAATAAGTCATCCCAGATGGTGTCTTTTGAAGTAAATAGCAACCTTTTTGTTTTTCTTTTTGTTAGTCATCACCTCCCCACTCTCTGTCAACACAAATGAGACTTTGAATTGTACTATTTTTGGAATCATGTTAATGGTTCGAATGGCATTTGCTGGTATTAAAACTCCTTCAGAAGATGACACAATTAGGAAAAATAATATGAAAATAAAGATTTCCAGAGCAAACTTTTTAGGAGGAGGAAAACATTTTAATACTTCCATAAATCTTCAATTGAATAAATTATATGAGTTGACAAGTGGAAGTGACCTTTTCCAACCCCTTCACATCACAATGTAAATAAAAAAAAAAAAAAAGATTTTAAAATAAAATGTACTTATCCCAGGGAGAAATAAATAGAAATATCCAACAGTCTTAATTCTCTGGAAAGGATTTTACTTCTTATTCTGTAGTTTTCTGGGTTTTTTTCCCCTCACTCTTTTGAGAGTTTACAAGTTGTTTTAACCTATGAAATATGTACTTTGAAATGCAATCAGTGATTTTTTTTTTTTTTTT
>NW_007732841.1:121004-123524 GCF_000696425.1 Galeopterus variegatus | reverse complement strand
ATTATATTTGGAGTTACGGACTTTAAGGAGGTAATTAAGGTTAAAATGAGGTCATATGGGCCGGCCTGGTGGCGCATGCTGTAGTGCGCCGCTTGGGAAGCGCGGTGGCGCTCCCGCCGAGGGTTCGGATCCCACATACAGACCGGCCGCTCACTGGCTGAGCGAGGGGCGGGGGCAACACCGAGGGTTGCGATCCCGTGGCCAGTCCCGGTTCGGTACGGGCGCGACACTGAGGGTTGCGATCCGTTGCCGGTCACGAAAAAAAAAAAAAAAAGACAAAAATGAGGTCATATGTATTGGACCCTCAACTAATAGGACTGGTGTCTTCATAAGAAGAGAAAGAGGCACCAGAAATGTACATGTACAGAGGAAAGGCCATGTGAGAACACAGGGAAAAGGCAGCTGTCTACAGCCAAGGAGACAGGCCTCAGGAGAAACCAAACCTGCCAACACCTTGAACTTGAACTTCCAATCTCCAGAGCTGTGAGAAAATAAACTTCTGTTGTTTAAGTCACCCAGTCTGTAGAATTTTGTTATGGCAGCCTCAGCAGACTAATATCCAGCTACATATCACCTGGAAAAAGGTTAACAATATATTTTTTCAAAAAATATACTAACTATGGGCTGGCCAGTTAGCTCAGTTGGTTAGAGTGCACAGCTTATAATGTCAAGGTCAGGGTTCAGATCCCTAGACCGGCCAGCCAAAAAAAAAAAATCATTAACTACAAGACAGTATCCTATTGGGTCCTGGAACATAAAAACAACCTTACTGAAAAATTGTGAAACCCAAATAAAACCTGTAATTAATAGTTTTATACAAGTGTTAATTTCTTCATGTTGATAAACATACCATGACTACGTAAGATTTTAACATGAGGGGAATCTAGTTAAAGGATACACAGAATTCTCTGTACTAGGGCCAGCCCGTGGCTCACTTGGGAGAGTGCAGTACTGATAACACCAAGGCCATGGGTTCAGATCCCATATAGGGATGGCCGGTTAGCTCACTGGGAGAAAGTGGTGCTGACAACACCAAGTCAAGGGTTAAGATCCCCTTACCAGTCATCTTATTAAAAAAAAGAATTCTCTGTACTATTCTGCAACTTTTTTGTTGTTGGTTTTTTAAAGGGAGCAGGCTATATTGGAAAAGGACAAAGCTCAGGAGCTGGGTCCTGAGCCAGAACTGCACCCATTGCATCAGCCCCCATTGCAACAGCTGGGGCCTCCTTCTTGTCTTTGGTTCTCCTCCTTGAGGTGCTTGCCTCTCTAGGTCCTGTAGCAGCTCCTGGAAGTGTTGGACTGAAGCCATGTTGGGAACTAAACCCACATGGGCTCTAAAAGACTTTAAAAGGGGCCAGCCCGTGGCTCACTCGGGAGAGTGCGGTGCTGATAACACCAAGGCCCCGGGTTCGGATCCCATATAGGGATGGCCGGTTAGCTCACTGGGAGAGCGTGGTGCTGACAACACCAAGTCAAGGGTTAAGATCCCCTTACCGGTCATCTTTAAAAAAAAAAAAAAAGATTTTAAAAGGACAAGGTTTTTTTTTCTTAGCATGCATCTCTCTGAGTTCCCTCTTTTCCCATGGTTATTTGATATTTTGAACCTTTGCTATGGGGCAAGATTACATTATTTACATGCATGTAAAGTTGTTTTCCAGTCATCCTGAAGCTACAGACTTGCACGTACTACCCAGACCCTGAGATAACAGAAAGCCAAGGCTGGGAGCAGAAACCAGGCAGAATCTTGGTGAGACTGCACCTGGCCCCTTGCATGTCCCTCTCCCTCCTGCTTTTAATTTCCCACATTCCATTCTCTCATCCCCTCAGTAAACCTGAGTCTTTGACATGGCTTTAGCCTGGCCATTCTCCTTCAGGTTTACTAGAGAGATGGCCTAGCCTAACATGTCTCCTCAGGTCACCGGCTGGTGTTCCTGAATAAGAGCTGACGTCCATTTTCGCCCACATTTGACTTTCGAGTGGTTTGCTTTTGTCTGGGGGCAGGTGGCTCGACCTGTCAGTTTGTTACAATTTTCAGGAGCCTCAGCCAGGACCGCCTGCCCCAGCACTCCCAGCTGCTGCTTCAGCCACGCCTCAGTCACCTGTGGCAGCTTGGCCGTGCGATCCGCGATGAGCTGCAGCTCCAGCAGTGACTCCTACGTGACCTTCGGGTACCATTCGTGCTCCTCGGCCTCCAGCTTCCGCAGCTGCTGTTGTGGTGTCCTGCGAACTGCTTGGCCGCATCGCGCAGCCCCAGCTGCCAGCGCGGAGTCAGCTGGTCCTGCCGCTCTGGCCACCAGGGCCCAGGACAGCGGTGTGCACGTGGCGGCGCCCGGTAGCAGGGATCCCGGGCCTGGGGTGACGCCGGTCCAAGCAGGATGCGCGCCTGAGCCTACCCTGAAACTTTGTATAAATCCAAAATCATCTCGCTTGATGTTTCTTTTATTTATTATTATTTTTTAATTTATTTTTCTAAAAGATGACCGGTAAGGGGATCTTAACCCTTGACTTGGTGTTGTCAGC
>NW_007732841.1:117726-119890 GCF_000696425.1 Galeopterus variegatus | reverse complement strand
AACTCTAATACATTGTTTTTATAACATTAAGATAACCACATTTCATAAAAAAAGATTGCATTATGGAAAAGAATGTTATTTGCATAATAGAGGAGAAATATGTTCAATTATAACATTCAATTATGCTAAATACAGGGGTTACCAGTGTCAGAGATAAGGGCAGACATTAGACTCCTTCCACTAACAGTAGAAGAAAGCGCTAAGCTCCGCTCCAATTTGCACAGAGGGCGTTTTAGAGGGAAAACGGCCGAGCTGGGAGTGGGAGTGAGCTGGGGGCCGGCACCGTCAGGGAAGGGCTGGCCGGTTGCCCGGCTGGCTGGGCTGCAGCGCCGGCGGCACCACGGTCCAGGGTTCACCCCTGCACCTGCCAGCCGCCCGGTAAAAGGTGTAGTCGGGAAAGTGAAAAACTTCAGAGCTGGTCAGTGTGAAAGCAGTGAGGTCGGCTACGTCCGCGGGCTGCCCCTTGTGGAAGTTCAGACTGTTCCCTCCCGTAAAGACTGGGGACAGACCCTGTCCTCCCACGTGATCACTCGTCAAGGGCACGGCTTTCAGGGTCTTGAAAAAGACCCTCCTGTAGGATAAGCGTATATATCTCAAGGGACAGAAGAGGGATTTACGGAGAAGGCGGAGACGTGGGCGGCGGTGGGCACGGGCCGCCCAACCGCAGGCTGTGCCCCGAACTTGCCGGGGCGGCAGCGGCAGCGGCAGCGGCAGCGGCGGACTCGGGAGCTGCGCCCTCGCTACGTCCCACCTGCTACCGGGACGGATTTTAACGTCATGGCGGGAGGCATCGGAATCGTGGTTTTCCCCTTCCAGGAGCTCAGTCGAGTGGTCAAGTACATGCATTTGGAAATTGTACAGACAGTGCCACGTGGGAGGAGGATGCTGAAGTGCACGAGCTTGGATCCGGAGGAAAGAGAAAGTCCGAGGAAGCACATCAGGAGGTAGACCTGATGGCACCACGGTATTAACAAAGTATATACAGGAAGGGGACACTGTAAAGGCAGCAGCCCTTCCGTATCGCTGTACGGTAGCAGCTATCAGGAGGGCTGACGAGCTCATCAGCGATCAAGACTTTTTGCCCTCAGGTCTATGAGAATTCCAGTGAAAACGTTTAGTTCATTGACTGGAACAGTTCATCCTCCAACAGGAAGGCAGGCGTCACGTCCTCGTCTGTCCAGTGTGCTCCACAACAGCAGGAAACCCTACCAGCCAGTCATTCCCTTTCTTCAGTGAGTCCCCTGGTAGCTTTTTAAAAGAAGTAGACCGAGACAGAGGACAAATAGTAAAGTGTAGAGACACCGAGAGAGAACCTCAATGAGGTGCTGTCTGCCTTCACAACACGACAAATACGTTTGGACTCTGACAGCAAGAACGTTCAACGTAAGGATCCCTATTATGGAGCAGACTGGGGAACGGGGTGGGGGACCGCTGTAGTGATAATGTTGATAGTCGGCATAATAACACCTCTGTTTTATTTGCTATATTATGACATTTTAGCCAAAGTGGACGTTAGTCACCATTCAACAGTGGACTCTTCCCATTTGCATCCAGGAATCACACCCCCCATCACAGCAGAGAGAAATGGAAAATAGAATTGCTGCAACTAAAGAAACACACTTTGGCCAACAAGATGATCATAAACTATATAGTCAAGATTCTCGGTCACCTGCTGCTCCGCACAAAACATAGCAGTTAGCTCGTAATCACAAAGTTAGTGATCACTTGTGCATCTGGAGTGTGGTGGATAATATTCAGGAACCCACTTTGAAGGCAGAATTTAGGAAGACTGGAGATGCTTTTTTTTTTTTTTAACCTTTAAAAAAATTTTTGAGCCATGTACAAGTGGATTGTATATAAAACCTCTACAGTTGTTAGTTGATGTTGAGAGCAGTCAATCCATTCATCTATTGTACCCACACTTAAAGCAGAAATGAATTTAAATGTATGTTTAGGAAGTTCTTTACTTGGAAGGTATATCATTATTGTTACTCAAAACTAGTAATGTTTAAATTTGATTTTTTAAATTATTTTTTGGTTTAAGGTTATTCATGTTAATTTCATGAAGCAAAATAATGATCTCATCAGATGTCTGCAACTGAAGAAAACTTACTACTGAAAACCACCAAAATACTTAGTTGCAAAAAAGTTTGGTTCTAGGGCC
>NW_007732841.1:61427-116440 GCF_000696425.1 Galeopterus variegatus | reverse complement strand
TCTTAAAGAGTGCTTTCTTTAAGACAGACCCTTTAACCTCACCTCTGCTTCTGTTTTTACAGTGATTATATTTGCCTCTGATATTTGAAAGCACTTTTGTGGTTCTTTGTTGGAAAGTGTTATACATGTACAGAATAGCATTATTTAGCAAATAATTCCTTACATACTGTGTTACACATAGTAACATGCCTTAATTACGTTTAATGCCTTATAATACTTTATGTAAGTTAGTATAAGTTTTAGAGTTAAACATTATTTCAGATGGTCCAATTTGATTCATTACATAGGCTATATAAATTGGGCTCGACTGTCACTATCAAACACAAGTTAATGGACTCAAAACTTTGCTTCTGAGGTCTGTTGCAGAAAATGCTTCACTAAATAAAAACAATGTTAGAGTTAGCAATTGCTTATTTATTGATCCCTTAATCTTTCAAAGAGAAAACATCCAACTTAGACCTTTTTTTCCCACCTGAACTACAGCATCAAATTAGAGGTCAAAGTAGTATGGATTGGTTGAAAGGGCTTGATAGTGCTACTTTTAAGATCTGCCATGGATTTAGCCATGGTCTGGCTAAATAAGCATTTGCATACTGATTCCATCGTTTAATTTTTTGAAGTATGTGTTTTTAAAATGTAACCAAAATGATTCAATAGAAATGAGATTTGGTGGAGTCTGGATTGCCTGTTTCATGTATAATAAAGTATATTTCTTAAGATATATATATAAAAAAAAGAAGGATTTACAATTGTAAACTTCTTAAGTAAATGCTCTAAGACAAAGGGGGCGAAGGGCCTATGACAAATGATAAATTCTTTTGACAGTCTTGAGCTTTTTCAGACAAAAACTCAGAGTGTCTGGGTGATCCCAGGGACAAGGTCTTAGGCTGCTAGAAGTCTTGTTAAAGTTTGGTCAGGTCTCAGTGCAGGGGTTTGGATGGAGTGTTCCTGAAGAGAGGTTTTCTAGTTCTTAAAAAACACAGAAAAATGTCAGAATATACATACTGCAGAATATGACAGGCGTCCCTCAGTATCCACAAATACCCAAATCCTCTGATGCTCAAGTCTCTTACAGTTGGTCCATCCACCTCCGCGGGTTCTGCCTCTTGGTTGGGTGAATTCCTGATGCGGAACTTACAGTTCCACAGGGATGACTGTATTTCTGGGTGACGGAATTATGATACTGTTTTGTGTATGAGGTATTTTTATACTATGATGTTCACGTAACAATAATATTGATATTAATTTCTGTGTATTTATAAAGCACTTTACATATATCCTTATTTTTTCCTGTATTTTCCTAGTTTTCCCCTAAGAGGCAGTCAGGCAAATGAATGCTCAATGAAAGGAGTCCATTTTGGTTTCTAGAGATTAAGTACTTAACAATGCAAATACATTAGTCAAGTTTAGGTTAGAATTAATATATTAAAGAATTATATCCTAAAGAGTTTCTACTAACATTACCAAACTAGCTATCATTTGAAAATTTAGTACAGAGAAAGAACAAAAATGCATATATATCAGGGAACCAACCGTAAACGTGCTGTGACATACTGAACAAAAGCAACATTCGTCCCTAGAAGCTACTCTCTAAATTCCCTCCCGTCAGAGCCTATAGTACATTCAACGGCACTGATTTTAAAAAGTAAGCCTATTACTGAGGAGGTGGAAGAAAACTAGTCATGCTTAAACCTACTAAAGAAACTCAATACTTGTAGAAACCCTGCACTAAGTAAACATAATAATTATAAACTTTTCCTGTGTAAATCATCTTCTATTTCTTTTGCAAGTCTGAATTACAAATTATCAGGTATTCTTAAAGTAGGTGTAGGGGCTGGCCTGTGGCTCACTCGGGAGAGTGCGGTGCTGATAACACCAAGGCCACGGGTTCGGATCCTATATAGGGATGGCCGGTTCGCTCACTGGGTGAGTGTGGTGCTGAAAACACCAAGTCAAGGGTTAAGATCCCCTTACTGGTCATCTTTTAAAATAAATAAATAAATAAATAAAATAAAGTAGGTGTATATCAATTTGAGATTCGAAAAGACAATTTTGGGGGCTGGCTGGTTAGCTCAATTGGTTAGAGCACGGTGCTGATAACACCAAGGCCAAGGGTTCAATCCCCGTACCGGTCAACCACCCAAAAATAATAATAATAATTTTCAAAAAGACAATTTTGAATAGTGTATTTTATTCAAATAGAACCTTTAAAAACTAATGTAAATATAAATGAAAAACTCTTCTAGGTCTTTGACTCTGACTATAGACTAAAGAAATTTCTTTACTTTAGGAAGACAAATGGACTAAATAAGTGCTGTATAATAAAGGAAAAGCCTCTCTTTTTTTAAGCTTAGGTGGCATGTTGTTGAAGTGAGCAGGACTGAAGAGGCCACATGGGGTCCTAAAACCACCTGGGCTGTGGGGGTTGGGGGCTGGGATTTTTAAAAGGACATTTTTTTCCTCTCCACTCTTTCTTACCACTCCCTGACTTTATCTCGCTTGCTAAATAGGAAAACAATGCTGAGAAGCTAATCAGTACTTTGCAAAACAGTTCTTTCTTTGAGACTTGTAGAATTTTAAGAAGTGATCAAAGCCAAATGACTGGAAGTTGACCTTGGGCACCAGCCAAGTCAACCAGAGCTTTGGAAGTGAAACTATGCAAAAGACTTTGCAGAAAGGTTGATTCTACTCTGGAGCAAATCGAAATCTTGCAAGGCCCTGGGATAACAGCAAAGATGAGAACAGAAATCAGACGAGACCTTGGCAAGAACTTGTACCTGACTCGAGACAAGGACGGGACACCTCGTAGCTCACGTACCACTCCCTTCTACTTTTCATTTCTCACATTCCATTCCTTTGTCTCCCCCTCCCCCACCCTCCCCACCCCAGCCTTAAAAAACTCCTCAGGTAAATCTAAGGCTTTGAGATGGGATAGCCTTCCATCCCCTTCAGCTGAATACATCTGCTTTTCTAACACCAATCACTTAACTTGTGAGTCTTTTTTTCTTTTCTTCTTGAGGCGGTGGGCAGCCGGACCTGAGTTTGGTAACACTTAGACTATTTTGAAGCTAATCATATCATTTGAAGTCATCACAATCACATCATTTGGTCCAAAGCTACGTCAACATATATGACTAAAATCACTTAGAATCAGAAAAAATACATATTAATAATCTATTAGATATCGGTTTGAGAATCTTCAACAGATAGAACGTAATGTAAACCCCTGGGTGGGTGAGAACATACAGTGGAGTGTGTGATTGTGAAGAGACAACAAAAACACAGCCCTCTGCAGCTCTCTGATGGTCAGTGCTTGCCACTCGTCTCCATTTATTTGATCTTTTCCCAGAAAATATTACAACTTTATAATATACAGTACTGTATAAAGTTTAATAGTTCAAAGAATCGAAAACATTCAGACTCACTCTTAAGACAGGAAACCTCACTCTGTCTGGACTAAAACCCCTTCAGGAAAAAATTCCAGTAACTCTGATCATTTCTTTTATCCATAGGGTGCAGGCTAAAAGTAAATGGAATTAGCCAATAGGTGGGAGGGGGCAGAATTGAAGAAAGATTACTTACCCTCAGAGATGCAAATTAACCCCCAAAATCCATTCTTCCCCTTGATTTCATGCTCTGGGCTAATTACTTTGAAAAATTATCATTAGTATTTCTCTTTCATAACTCCCATCAGAGCCATGCTGACTTTGACCCTTACTGCTCCACTGAAATTGCTCCCACTAATTCATCACTGCCTTTCCCGCTGTCTTGATCCCTCTGGAAGGTGACCCTGCTGACCAGCCTCTGCCAGCCATCTCCCAGTCTCTTTGGCAGATGGCTCTTTCTCTCGTGCTCCTTAGAACTCACTGCTTCCTAAGGATCTGCCCTTGGCCAGGGTTCTCCATGTGCTTTCTGCCTGCACAGGACCCATATGAAGCCCAAAGTAACATTCCACATACAACACTGTGATTCGGAGGTTGGGGGGATGTGTGAGAATGGGCCAGAGTCAGGTATCCCAGGCCAGGAGTTCCAGGTGTCCCCAGGAGAGTGCCTCAGAACCCAGAGTCACAGTGTGGAGGAAGGATGACAGGCCTCCTAGTAGGTTGGGTAGGGCATAAAGGACTGAGAAAAATCAGAGGTGCCTCCTAGGTTTTTGCCTTAGATATTAGGAGAATGGAGGTTCCATTGATTGAGATGGAGAAGACTCGGGGAGGGGCAGGTTCCTGGCAGTGAAAGTTGGGGAGAAATCAAGATTCCTCTTTCTGGTTCATGAATCTGGAGATGCCAGCTAGAAATCCAGGTGGAAACCACCAGCAGACAGTTGCAAACAGAAGATTGGTGGCCAGGACAAAGCCAGGCTGGAGAACGACTCTGAACCATCATTCTAAAGTTGTGTTAAATAACGCTTAGAATCAATGGTACTGTCTAGGGAGAAAAAGAGGGTCCTCCAGACAATTCACAAGAGGAATACAAATTAACAAATGAACAGATTATTTAACTCACTCATAATCCGGGAAAGGAGAATTAAATTAATATACAAGTATGTCTACCCCACTGGGTTTACAAAAATTAAAAAGACCCTTAATAACCATTTGGAAAGGTTTGTGAGGAAAATCATATACTGTCAATGGAAATATTAATGGGTACAGACCTTCATTTATACTTAAAAATAGGAGGACAAAATGAACTTAAATGTTTGATTTTTTTTTTAACCAGCATATTTCAGTTTTATAAATAAATTCAAGTAAATCATTTTGTCTGCATGTTTTGTTGCTTCTGAGAGAGAATATTACTCAAATTTCTGGTCTCTCTTGGAGAGCCTTGATTTAATCCTGTCCTCAGTTCAGTCTGTATTACCGTCGTTTCATGAAGACCATTCCCTTTAAAATCCTTCCCGCATTCTTGATTCCCACTCCCGTTCTTCTCCCCCCCTTGAATGGATTTAATTTGTCTTTAAATACGGATGTATTTTTATAAAATATAAATTATTGCTCTGTGTGTGTCTATATGCTTAATTTACTGATAGGTTTCTTTTATGTGTATGTGCCGCATAGAAATTCATTTAAATTTATTTTATGTTGAGCTCCTCTTTTAGTTAGTTGTATTCACTTAAATACAGAATTTGCATTTACTTTTACAATAGCATATGCATGGTATCAATCCTTTGTCAATAACTATATATTTTTTGCCTGCCATCTGCCAGTATTCACAGATAACAATATATTTCACTTTAGGGTCTTATCTTTTATCAGGGTAACTGAAGAATACCACGTATCTACAGGTTATTTACTACAGGATTCCACTATACAGTACATGGGATTCACATCAACAGAGTAATATGTTTTCGCCTACAAATACCTTTCTGTTTCTCAGCTAAATCTTTTTTAAATGTTATAAAAATTTAAAAACATACATATCAGAGGGATAGGAGGTAAAAGAAAAAAAGAAAAAAAACGTACACAAAGTAGGCAGAATGAATCTCCATGTAACCATCAATCAGGCTCGTTATCAATATTCCAATTGATAACTAAATGGAATTAGCCAATATTCCAACTTAAAAATCACTTTAGAATTATTTTCTATATATAGCAGACCAAAATGAGTTACATTATTTTTCACACATTTTCTTATAAAACCAGGTGCATATGTGGGGAATGCCTGTTGTATATAAGGGCACCCCCAGTCTTAATCTTATGTAAGGAAAATCTTTCAGCAGGTAGCCCACCTGCAGAATCCAGGTTGAAATCTTTTCTCATTTTTCTCGACCTCTCAATTTCTCAGTTTCCTCTTCTAAAAAATGCAAATAACTACAGAACCTGCCCTACTCGGTCACCACAAGGAAGACTCCAAAGCTCTTAGATCAAGGACGAAGACGCTCAAGTACTTGCAGCTGAAAACCTCCCCACCTTCTCTCGCCCCTGCCCCTCCCACTTCCAGGAGGAATCGAGGGTCTTTGCTGGGTGCAGGCCTCACAGCAGCACTTTCCGCGTCAGACACCTGTGTGTTTAGGGTCCAGGTCCGGCTCTTCGCACGGGTGAAGGACTGCTGCACAGCGCCTGCTCCAGGTAAGCGGACAGATGGCACCGGGTGGGCTCGCAGGCTGCAGCGCAGGGGCCGGCTGAGCGCCTGCTCGGTGCCGGGCGGGAGGTCGTGCCTCGCTTTACTTTAAAACCTGTGCTTTTTATTATGGCTCCCGGTTCCTCTATGAGCCCTGTCCTGAGTCACCTAAATGCTTGCTACAAATACGTAAACTCCTAAAGAGTCAGAAAGGGAAGTGACTAATGTCTGTGTCTGGAGCGGCACGGAAAGGTGCTGGTCTGATGGCGAGTGTGGGGTCGTCTTCCCGGGGGTCGACGTGCGGAATGGTTTGCAGAGGGAGGTGGGGGGTAGAGAGATCAGGACCCTGATATGGGTGCCTGATGTCCCCTGTACTCAGGCGCTGTATGGACTTGATCTTCCTTAATCTAACCATCCTGCTTGCTTGCTTACAAAGGGCACACTAAGGCCGGAGAGGTTAAGTAGCTTACCCAAGGTCACACAGTCGATAAAGGAGCACCAGAAACCTAAGTCAGCAAAATTTTAACGAGTGCCTATAGGTGCCAGGCCCTGAGCTGGGTGCTTAGGGATACAACAGTGAGAAAGAAGGACTCAGTCCTACTGTTTGGGTAGTTAATGAGGAAGACAGCCATGGACCTCAAAGATAATTACAAAGGGAAGGTGTCTGACAGTGAACGTGGAAATTGGACCGTGGGGTCAGGGGAGCAGTGCGAGATCGCAAGGAAGAGGAGCTGAGGGAGGAAGCCCTTGGCGGCGGCAGAGCTTTGCTGGACTCCGGGTCAGCAGGATGCAGACGCCCTGGGGCCGAGGAAGACTCACTGCTGTGCTCCATAGATGTGACTATGTTTCATTAGGAACTGTCTCCCCAGACCCTCCTGGAGAGGTTCACACGATAGACGATCTATGTGCCACATTCGTTTTCTAAACTGCAAAGTTCTGAATGCTGTGACCTTTTGGTCCAGGGGAAGAGACAGTAGCTGGGCCTGGAGTGAAGCATGGGTGGTAGGCCTGCTGTCTCATACTACCGTACGTCGCGTGCGTCTTCCTCTATCACTACATTTGGTGCGACCATCTTTCCTTAAAATCTGTCTGGTAGTCCCTTGCATAGAATGTATGTAGTTTATTCAGCCAGTGCTGACGATAATAGACATTTCCAGTGTTGCCACCCTTTTGAAGGTCAAATCAGTGCTGTAACCAGCCATTTGGTGAAAGCCTGGTGATGACAACACCAAGGTACAGGGTTTGATCCCAGCCCCTGCCAAGAAAACAAAACAAAACAAAAAAATCAGTGCTGATAAGGACATCTTTGTACACACATTTGTTTTTGATTTTTGGTGGTTGGTGGGTATGGAGGTCCGAACCCTTGATGATGGTGTTATAAGACTGAGAGCTCTCACCACCTGGGCTAAGCCACCAGCCCAGCCTTATCTCTGAGTATTTAAGTTATATGTGTTTTAATAGGATTAGTATCATGGAATTACACAAGCAAAGACTTCAATTTTTTTTAATAAAGATGACCGGTAAGGGGATCTTAACCCGTGACTTGGTGTTGTCAGCACCACGCTCTCCCCATGAGCTAACCGGCCATCCCTATATAGGGATCCGAACCCATGGCCCTAGTATTATCAGCACCGCACTCTCCCGAGTGAGCCACGGGCCGGCCCTAAAGACTTCAATTTTTGATGTATATTTCTTTAAAAAAGTTTTCTACTTTGCCTGTCTACAGTATTGAAATTTCTACCTCCTTAACCCCATAACAGGGTATTACCAATTTTTTTTCAATCTTACTAATACAATATTTTCAGTATTTACTATTAAAATGGCATTATCTATTGTAAACAAAGAATACCTATGAGATGAGAAAGGCTGGCGAGTTTGCTTTGTTGGTTAGAGGGCCAACTTGTAACACCGAGGCCAAGGGTTCAGATCCCCCCCAGTCAGCTACCAAAAACAGACAAAACAAAGAGATACGAAATTAAAATAGACAAACTGAACATACTCCCAATGTAGAAAAAGGAGCATAGAAGCAAGTTATGGAAAGATGTAGAACTTTACTAATGATCTAAGAATTACAAATTAAAGAATTAAATTGTTTTTAGAGACAATGATATTTTAATAATAAATACTGAATATTTTTCTGAGTTTTATTTATTTATTTATTTATTTATTTATTTATTTATTTTTTTAAATGACCGGTAAGGGGATCTCAACCCTTGGCTTGGTGTTGTCAGCACCACGCTCAGCCAGTGAGCAAACCGGCCATCCCTATATAGGATCCGAACCCGCGGCCTTGGTGTTATCAGCACCGCACTCTACCGAGTGAGCCGCAGGCCGGCCCTATCTGAGTTTTATTTATATTCAATTTGTATGTTTTAAATGTTTTCTTTTTTTTTTGTTTATATATATATATATATATATATATTTTTTTTTTTAAAGATGACCGGTAAGGGGATCTTAACCCTTGGCTTGGTGTTGTCAGCACCACGCTCAGCCAGTGAGCAAACCGGCCATCCCTATATAGGATCCGAACCCGCGGCCTTGGTGTTATCAGCACCGCACTCTCCCGAGTGAGCCACGGGCCGGCCCTATATGTTTTTAATATTATCTCCTGGGCTTCATTTCACAAAGTAGGCTTTCTGCAATCTATTCAGCTGTAGAGAAACAAAGATTTTTTTAAAAAAGCAAACCAAATTTGGTAAATGTGAATTTCCAGAGATTAAAAATACCTTATTATAACTAAAAGAAAGAAACCAAACATATCTTATTTTAAACCCTAAAAGTGATGGGGGCTTTCCTTAAGCTCTTCTATATTTTAACAAGACAAAAGTTTATGGTGAGAGCATTATATTTTAACTAATTCCAGAAGTTTGGGATGTAAAGTAAATTTTTCGAAGTTACAAAGATAACTAACAAAGATTGTATTTTTTTTTTTTTAAAGCCTACAGCACCAGTATTCCCAGGGGGTCTCCCATCCGAGTACTAACCAGGCCTGACCCTGCTTACCTTTCAAAGTCAGACGATCAGATGCGTTCAGGGTGATATGGTGGTAGACCGAGGCTGTCTTCCAATTTGGGTGTGGTCTGTCTGCTTCAGAGCCCCAGTTAGGGTGACTGGTAAGTGGACGAAATGTGGGGATTGTGGTGCCGAGTCGGTGGAGTCGCTAGGGCACAACTGGGGATGGGGTGGGTAATCTGTGTTTGACTAGTATTAGGTAGTAGGTAGGACCACCTGAAATAAACTCAGGAGGGTTTTTTGGTTTGGGTTTTTGGTTTTTTTAAGAACGTGATATCTTCTCACCCACAGCAATTAATGATCTGAGGCAATGGCTGTTTTCCTGAGAGCTACTTAGCTTGGCTTCACAGTGGTAAGTAACTTGTGGGGGAAACAAATCTGGCAAATTATTACAATTTTTTAAATTAATTTTTTCCTGGATCTATTATAAAAGCGGAAATAGGGCAAAGTTTAGAAACTTCTGATAGAACCTTTTTTCCCCCAAAAGTTAATATCCACATTTAAAGATAAGAAAACACAGACTTAAGGAGATTTTATAATTTGACCAAAGCTACACATTACCAAACAAACAAAAAAGGCAATGAAGTAGCATGTCAGGAGCCTAGAAAATCTTTACAAATGGCAGAATTAAATTTTGTGCCACCTGCCTATGTTTAGATATCTTATGGACAACATGAATACAGTTAAAATGCACAAACCTTAATGTGAGCTGGCCTCGTGGTTTAGTTTCACTAATTATAAGGGGACCAAGAGGGCCAAGATGGACGGACAATCGACCAACTAGCACATCACATACATAGTAAGGAATTTGTCCTCACCCAACGAGGGATGCTGCCTTTATCACAGCTCCTGGAAGCCAACCACTAAACCAATGAAATTTTCTTAGTGATAAGAGTGTCTTTGTTATTCATGGTGGGCCCCTGGACCACAGCTGGTAGTTTATGCTAACAAGGTGACTCCTACTGTCCCCTGGGGTCTCGTGCTATTAGTCCAACCTCTGGGAAGGAGGTTCTGGAGAGTGCCTTGAACCTTACGGACACTAAGTCAATTGATCATGCATATATAATAAGCCCTCAATAAACACTTTGGATACTGGTGAGCTTCTCAGATTGGAAATACTCTGTGTGTATTGTCTTAGTCTATGGAAGGAGGATAATGCATCTTGAGAATGAAGGAAACTTTGCTTTGAGCTTCCTCCCAGATTCTGCCCTTTGTGTTTCTTCCGTTGGCTGATGTTTAATGTATCCTTTCTCTGTAATAAGTATAACCATTCATATAATAAGCTTCAGTGAGTTCTGTGAGTCTTTCTAATTGTTGGGGGCCTGAAGCTCCACACCCCTTCTTGTGAGACCGCTCCTGTGTGACAATCTGCTCCGATGGCCATGCTTTACATGATAGCTGCCTAGCAATCTTTATGCCAGAAACTGATTGCTCCTGGCTATGCAAGTTAATTTGCAAGTGACCTTTTATCCTTCTCTAGAAACTGTTTAACCATAAACATTCTGGGTGGCAACCTTTACTTTGAATGTCCTGTCTTTGTCTCTCCTCAAGATATTATCATATCTTTACATTCCAGACCCTTTGCAGCATGCCTGCCTTCTCCTATATAAGATGTAACCTAAGAATCAATAAACGAGACTTGATCAGAATACTGTCTTGTCTCAATTTCTCGTGTCTCTTGTCCCATCCAATTCCCACTCCCCCCTCCAGGGTCTGCGTTGAATATCCCGCGGGTCGGGACACTTTTTCTCTGAGCTGCCAAAGGCTGGAAGAGTAGTTGACTGGCTAAGCTGTGACTGGCTGCAGGCCATGAGTGGGACTCCTTTTAGCAGCTGGAAATAAAGGGTCTGAAGACTCAAAGGACAAGTCCTGCCACAAATGTGAGAAACCAGTGGGACTGTAGTGAGACCATCAGCTGTCTCCAGAAAGGGCTGCCTGAGGGCGCATCTGCTTCTCACCAGAGAGTACCTGCAGAGCCAGCCTCCTGAAGAAAGCCCACTTCAGTCCAGACCTTCATTCACAGCCTGATGGCGGTGGCAGCAGCCCTGTCAGGACTCCAGGCAGAAGCCAAGTGCTCCATCTGTCTCGATTACCTAAGAGACCCCGTCACCATCGAATGTGGGCACAACTTCTGTCGCTCCTGCATCAGACAGTCCTGGGAGAATCTACAGGACAGTTTCCCTTGCCCTGTCTGTCGTCACCAATGTCAAGAGGGGACCTTCAGGAGCAACACCCAGCTGGGAAGGATGACTGACATCGCCAGGCTACTCCACATCACCCGGAGCAAGAGGAAGAGGGAGGAAGATTTGTCCCTGTGCGAGAAGCACAACCAGGTCCTGACGCTTTTCTGCGAGGAGGACCTAGAGGTGTTGTGTCCCCTGTGCACTCAGCCCCCTGACCACCAGGGCCACCACGTGAGACCCCTCGAGGAGGCCGCCTCTCATCATAGGAAAAGGCTCCACAGCTACATGGAGCCCCTGAAGAAGCAAGTGGCGGACGTTCAAAACTTAATAAGCATTCAAAGCACAAAACCCTTGGAACTGAGAGAGGAGGTGGAAAACCAAAGGCGGGAGTTGTCCTCTGAATTTGAGCACCTGAACCAGTTTCTAGAACGTGAGCAACGGGCTGTTCTCTCAAGGTTAGCTGAGGAAGAGAAGGACCTTCAGCAGAAGCTCAGCGCAAACAGAGCAGCATTTTCAGACCACATTTCTACACTCAACAGTCTATTAAGTAAGGTGCTGGAGCTCAGCGTGCAGTCTGAAGTGGAACTGCTGTCACACATCAAAACTTTCTACAACTCTGACAGTGGGATTAGCCCGTCAGTCTTTTCAATTCATTTAAGGAGAGAAAGCTGCAGTTTTCCTCCCCAGTATTCTGCTCTGCAGAGAATTATAAAGAAATTTAAAGTAGATATAATTCTAGACCCTGAAACAGCACACCCTAGCCTGGTTGTCTCTGAGGATAAAAAATGTGTGAGATTTACAAAGAGAAAACAAAACGTTCCTGATTTTCCTAAAAGATTTACAGTCAACCCCGTTGTCCTCGGTTTTCCATATTTTCATTCCGGCAGGCATTTCTGGGAAGTAGAGGTGGGAGACAAGTCTGAGTGGGCTGTTGGCGTTTGCAAAGATTCTCTTCCTGCAAAGGCGAGGAGGCCACCGTCAGCCCAGCAGGGATGCTGGAGGATTCGGCTGCAGGATGATGGCTATGATGCCCCAGGAGCTGTTCCCAACCCTCCACTGCTGGACGTGAGAGCCAGAGGCGTCGGCATTTTCCTGGACTGTGAGTTGGGTGAGATCTCATTCTACGACATGACTGATAAGTCTCACATCTGTACTTTCTCTCTCGCCGTTACTGGACCTCTTCGGCCTTATTTCCATATCGGACCTAATTCACAGCCTCTCCGAATCTGTACAGGAACCGACTGTGAATGAAATCCCCTTGATAGACTGAACCGCCGTTACTGGACCTCTTCGGCCTTATTTCCATATCGGACCTAATTCACAGCCTCTCCGAATCTGTACAGGAACCGACTGTGAATGAAATCCCCTCGATAGACTGAACCATTTGACTTATATGGGATCCGAACCCGTGGCCTTGGTGTAATCAGCACCGCACTCTCCCGAGTGAGCCACAGGCCGGCCCTTGACTTTTTTTTAATGGAAAGTGTGTAGGCTATTGTATTAATACACCTGTGAATCTAATTCCTCTAACTTTTTCTTTCACAGTTTCACCTCTTCCAAGAAGAAACTTTCCTTTTGTTTCAACAACTATATAAAACAGTGCTAGTAATGTCTTTCCCGCAGGGATTACGTGGATGGACCTTGGCACATTACTAGAAGAGGGTGATTGTTTCAGTTTGTCAGAAAGTGCAGATAGAGTTTCCAAAACAGAACTGGGCTGGCCGGCTAGTCAGCTGGTTAGAGCATGGTGCTGATTACATCAAGGTCCAGGGTTCTTTCCCTGTACTGGCCAGCCGCCAAAAAACAAACAAACAAACAAAAAAAACGGAACTGGCCAACTTTGTCTCATCTCTATAGAGGTTGAATTGTGCTGTTCCTACTTAACATGACATGTACAAAATTGTCTGCTAGGCACGGAGCAGGTTGTAACCCTTAGTTATACCACAGGGCACAATTGAAAGTGGAGGGGGCACTATAGAGAAAGGATAAGCATTTTTAGCTTTTAACCTATCAGGCATTGACAGTTTTTTTCTGTTATCCCCAGAAGCCACCTACTGGCAGCACAGTATTTTTGGGCATGGTAAACTTGTTATGACATTGAAGAGAACTGGAAAGTCTTAATAGACATCACAGATACCATGTCAGAGAGTAGAAGGTAAATCACTAGGTAGTAAAAATTGTATTGGGCATGATGGTATTTTTTTTTTTTTTTTAAAGATGACCGGTAAGGGGATCTCAACCCTTGGCTTGGTGTTGTCAGCACCACGCTCAGCCAGTGAGCGAACCAGCCATCCCTATATGGGATCCGAACCCAGGGCCTTGGTGTTATCAGCACCGCACTCTCCCGAGTGAGCCACGGGCCGGTCCCATGATGGTATTTTTATTCAGAATTTTCTTTTTTTTTTTTTTTAAGGGGTGTGGTGGCTGGCCTGTATGGGGATCCAAACCCTTGACTTTGGTGGTATCAACACCACGTTCTACCGAGCGAGCTAACTGGCCAGGCCCAGAATTTTCTTAACAAATATAGCGAACATTTATTGAGCCCTAAGTAGGTCCCTATGTAGTAGGAGTTGCAGTATTTTCATAACAACTATGAGATGTAGGTAGTAGGCCATTAAAAAAATTGAATGTAAAATTAAGAAAATGATTTTAGGCAAAGTACCTTTGTTGAGATGACAGCAAGTAAACTAACTAGAGGACAGGGGATGCCTTCACCCACTGTTCAATGGTTTGTCAATGTAATGCTTTATATGTAAATGAGAAGTAATGAGGTGTTATTTTACCCTCTGATTAAAAAAAGGAGACAACCACACAGGTACATGTTTAAACTCTGGGATGCTTCACTAAATTAACCAGAAGGATCTGGGTTTATACCTAGGTTATGCTAACTTCTGGCATTGATCTTCAACTCACTTGCAAAATGGAGATAATGCTTATTTTGCAAGAAAGTTACAAAGATGAAATCATATTTGTCTGTGTGTATACACCAAAGTTAACTTTCGCATCTGTTCCTACTTTAAACAAAACTTTGTACCTTTGCCTTTTTTCTATCTTGTTTATGTTGACAATATTTTCCCTTGTTTTTCTTCCCCAACCCCCAATTTTTCTTTTTTGGCGGCTGGCTAGTGTGGGGATCTGAACCCTTGACCTTGGTGTTAGCACCACACTCTCCCAAGTGAGCTAACCAACCTGCCAGCCTGTCTTTATATTTTTGAAGAAAAGTCTTTTTTGGGTTCCTGATTTGAACGACTTAGAAAGACATTTCTGACTCAGTAAGGGAAATGTAAATATGGCAGGGTATTAGGTGATATCAGGGAACTGTTAATCCTGTCACATGTGATAATTATGACTCAGGAAGTGCTTTTTTTTCTTATACTGAGATGGATACAGCAAATTATTCTTAGAGATTCATAGTAAAATACAAAGGGGTAAAATTGAATTTCTATTAACTGTCCATTAGCATTGTGTGCAAATTGGATCTCACTTGAGCATCTGTCAAGTGGGCTCTGTATTAGCTTTACAGACACACACAGGGTACTTCAAAAAGTTCATGAAAGATTGGTATTGCCTTTTAATTCCATTTTCCACAAACGTTTTGAAGTACCTTCATTTGTGTTTGTGTGTATAGTACAAGGAAAAATGTTGTGCCTCTTGTGTAATGCCTGCTTTTCAATATATGAATTATGTTGTAAATTTTTCAGAATTACATTTAGCTTTCCTTTTGTTTTCAATAGGACAACTGTTCAGTGGTCATACTACTAATACAACATACTTACTAAAAATCAAATAATAGGTGTATAAAAAGAAATTATTAGTGTAACCCTCTCCTGTACTCACCCCATCCATACACATACACACACTTTACAGTGTTAACATTTTTGTATATATCCATAGAGACTTCTTCATTTTTTTGTTTTTATTTATTCTTTATTTCATAGATGTTTCTTGGCGTGCATAAACTAGGACACATACAGTGCTTTTAATATGAACTAATCTGTGATAAGACCAATTTAGAAATATAGGAAGAAAACATAAAAAACATGAAAGCCCATTAAGGATCTGGGACCCTAAAAAGAATGGAAAGCCTGAGGGTCTTGAAGCAGGGAGCTCTGTCTCATTGGCTGTATCACTCAAATTCAGATTAATGTTCTGAGCTGGAGACATAAATTTAGAAGTCACCAGTAATAAATGCATAGAAATTGAAGCACTGGGAGAAGAAAAACCTACAGAAAGAATATGATTGGGAACCGCACTAGTCAGGATTGGCTGAGACGCCTCGGAAAAGACTGAACAGTGACTGGCCAGGTGGGAGGAAAGCCCACCCGGTGTGGCGGTGAAGCCAGAGTGTTTTTAAACAGACGAGGGTCTGCTCCACCTCAAACTGCTGAGAAGTCCACTGAGGCAAAGTGGAGCTGTGTCCCTTAAATTTAGGGGACGTGCAAGTCTGGGGTGGCTTTTGAAAGAGCAGATCTGGCTGAGGATCCACAGGGAGTGTAGATATCTCTTGAGAAGTTTGGCTTTAAAGTGCAGGAGAAAGGGCAGAAGCTGTACAGTCAGGTTTTTATGATTCTTAAACAACTGGTAGATGGTAACAGGAAGGATACAGTGGAGAGAAGAGGGGTTAACCTGTACCCCAAGACAGCAGTTCTCAAAGTGGTCTGAGGACTCAGGAAATCACTGAAGTCAAAACTACTTTCATGACAACATGTTAATACGTAATGGCTTATTATTTTTTAAGTGACATAGAATTTTTACCAGTTTTAATTTCTTTTTTTTTTTTTTTTTATTTTTAGCAGCTGGCTAGTACAGGGATCTGCACCCTTGACCTTGGTGTTATCAGCACCGTGCTCTAACCAACTGAGCTAACCAGCCAGTACTCAGTTTTAATTTCTAATGGCAACTATCAATAGATTACCCCCATAAACAAAAGCTTTTGGGGTCCTCAGTAATTTTATGGGTGTGAAGGGGTCCTGAGATTAAAAAGTGAGAACCACTGTGGTAAAGTTCCAGAAGGAAAGTGATGGAATACAGACTACAAGAGGAAAGTTTGGCCTTTGACCTGTGGAGAGGTAATTCTTGGAAAAGATCTTATCAATTCATTGTAGGAGGCTGAGCGATTTCCCATCTGATAACCTCTATTTTTTTTTTTATCGTAATACATATACAGCTGAAATGTTTATTTCTTGGCAAAAATTACTATAAAACATTAAAAATTTTGTGGGTTCTGGTTTCTTTTGGGGGGGGGCAGTGCTGGCCAATATGGTGATTTGAACCTTTGACTCTGGTGTTACAAGGCTGCACTGTGGTTTCAAGTCCCGTTTAGAAAGTCATTTCCTATACGAAGATTGTAAAAATGGTCCCCAATATTATCTTTGCACCTTTTTGAAATAAAACTATATAATGAATACATGCTCCTAAAATAAAAAATCCAAACTCATAGCAATATATAATTTAGAAAATGAAAGACTTCCTCCACCCACAAAAGCAGTCATTCAATCTACCTAACAATTTGGTATGTATCCTTCACCAACTTTTTTTTTTTTTTGGCACATGGCCAGTAGAAGGATTTGAAGCCTTGACCTTGGTGTTACTGGCACCACACTTTAACCAAGTGAGCTAACCAGCCAGAACACCACTTTATTTTTATAAAAGTTATACATGCATATACTGTAAAGCATAAAAATTCTACATAGTTCATAAAAAACAGCATTCTCTATCCTCCCCAATTCCTCTCTCAGAGACGTCCACTTTCAACTCTTCAGTGTACCTTTTGCTGTTTTATCTCTAACTTCCTTCTATTGCCATGTAAGTTCAAATATTCACAGGTCCTTGGGGTTAAGACATGAAACCTTTGGCAGGGGGTGGGCATTGTTTTTTGTCTACTACAGTCCACCTCTGGCCCCCAAAGATGTGTGTCTGTCTCATGTGCAAAATACATTCACCTCATTTCCACATCCCTAAAGTCTCAACCTATTACTACTGTGGTATTGGTTGTAGAACTTTATCTGACCATTTTTCAATAATCATGAAACTAAATAGCAACAGTGAATTTTACTGAATATAAGTGTTAAAGCAGGGTGTAGAAAAAGAGGAAACATCAAAGAAGACTGAAAACAGATCAGTAAGGCGAGAAGAAACCAAAAGACTGTGGTGACCTGGAAGCCAAGTAAAGCAGGTCTATTAAGGAGGGTGTGATAAACTCAGAAGCTGCTGAGATGGACAGTGAACACTGAGCGCTGATTTAACAACGTGGAGGCCTCTAGCGAGACCTCAACAACAGTTCCTGGGGAGCCGTGGAGGCAAAAGCCAAACAGAAGTGGGTTCAAGAAAGAACTGGAGAAGAGGAACCAGAAGCCAGTGCTACCGACAGGAGCCAGTCCTCGAACTATTTGATACTGGTCCTTGAACAGATACGGAGCTTGCATGGGAAGGTAAACCAACACACAACCAACTTTACTGAGACATCAGACATCGTGCTGTGAAAAAAAAAAGCTGATCTCAACAATGGTTAGTGGCAGCACTAATATACATTCGGGCTCAGGAGCCTTCTCTCCTCAGGACTGGTGGCAGGCAGTCTGCAGGCCAGCACCACTCTCAGCAGGACCGGCGACTCTGGAGTTCTGCTGCTGCTTTACAAGCTCCACATGTTTTACGGTTGTTTCCTCTCCTTTGATCATTGTGAATTTATGCCCTTAAAAAAGTCTTCATTATTTTGGTGGGGCTTCAGGAGGAAACAGTAATAAATTTATATATTCAATCTAACCACCTTCTTTTCTTGCAAATTACCAAGTTTCATTTGTAAAAAAGCAGTTGTAGGCGCTGGCCAGTTAGCTTATTTGGTTAGAGTGTGGTTTAAAACACCAAGACCGAGGGTTCAGATCCCCACACCAGCCAGCTACCAAAAAAAAAAAAAAAAAAAAAAACCCTAAAAAAAAGCAATTGCAGGAAATGTACTGAGTTATAACTTAAATTTTTAATTTAATATATGTTGAACACTTAAATTTATTATCACCAAGGTCAAAGTTTCAAATCCTGTACCGGTCAGCTGCCAAAAAAATAAATAAATAAAATAATAATAATAATAAAATAATTCATAGTCACTGTAAAAACTTTAAATAATATAGAAATAGAATAAAAAGTCAAAAATTCTTTAATTTTATTCTCCTTGTCCAGTCCCTCCCCATCTGATTCTCTTACTCCATAGTCACGTATCCTTTCCAGTGTGAATTACTATTAAGTTTGTTGTATATTCTTCTTGACCTACATCTATCCATTTACACACACCACTTTTAACCTAAGTGAGATGTCATGATATTAAGCATATATTCAACAACCTGCTTTTTTCACGTAACAATATATTAGAGGCATTATTTCATGTTGGAATATAAGAGGGGTCTTCAAAAAGTTCACGGACAGGCTTGTATTACCTTTCAATTTCCACAAACTTTTTGAAGGACCCTCATATATATCTACATTATTTTTTTAAATGCTGCAGAGCATTTCATGCCAGGAGTCTATCATATCTTTAAGATTCACTCACCTATTGAATCTATATGGTATTTCATATGCTCAATATTAAACTAATGGAGTAAACCTTCACTCACGTAACTTTCACATACGAATGTAGGAAGAATTGTTGGAGTCAGAGTTATTTGGTCTATTTACCACTAAGTATGTGGTTCCCAAGTGCCCATGATTGCCATATCCACGTGTCTATTTGTACACTCCTGCCAAAATTGGATACAACCAATCTTTTCACTCTTGTCGCTGATTTGCAAAAATACCCTTTTTAACTTGAATTTCCCTGATGAATAACGCAGTGGCACATCTTTTCACATAGTTTTGGCCACTGTGTTTCTATGAACTGCATGTATTTATCCTCTGCTTCCCTTTTTAAATCTGAAATTCAATTAATATTTGAATAGGTATAAAAATCAAGTTTCAAAACTCAAAAGGGGCTGGTTGGTTAGCTCACTCGGTTAGAACACGGTGCTGATAGGGGCCGGCCCGTGGCTCACGTGGGAGAGTGTGGTGCTGATAACACCAAGGCCGTGGGTTCGGATCCCTATCTAGAGATGGCCGGTTAGCTCACTTGGGAGAGCGCTGTGCTGACAACACCAAGGTCAGGGGTTCAGATCCCCAGGTCAGCTTCCCAAAACAAACAAAAAAACCCAGAAAGCAGAAGAAGATATACAATAAAGTCATTCCCAGCCCTATCTCCTTGCCACCACATTCCCCTACCTAGAGGAAACCAAAGTTTCCAGTTTTTATAGTTTTAGAGACAGTTAATGCAGATACTGCATAAGTATCTTTTTTTTTTTTACACAAATAGTAACACTATACAGTTAGTACCCTGCTTGTTTGGTTTTTTTTTTGGCACTGGCAGTTTCGGTGATCTGAACCCTTGACTTTGCTGTTCCGATACCAGGCTCTAACCAACTGCACTAACCGGCCAGCCCTGCCTCGTACCTTCTGATGGTGTTATTTAACCAATCCTCTACTGATAGACATTTAATTTGTATTCTTATTCTGGCTATTACAAATTCAAGGGTACTTGAAAACATTCATGAAAAGATTCATATTTTTTAATTCTATTTTTCTATGAACTTTTTGAAGTACCTTCATAATCATACAATTAATGCTTTAGGATAGATTGGGAGTATATTCCTAGGATAAATTCCTGGAAGTGAAATTGCAGGTCAAAGAACATAATGCATTTGTGATTTTGACAGATACGGTATTTCTAAATTTGCCCTCCAGAGAGGCCACCAACTTATACATCCCAGTAGGACACAGGACACTGCTTCTTTGCCACAGAGTACTGCTCATACAGAGTGTTAACATTTTTCATCTGTCTGGTTTGCTATCTTGTTATATAGGTCAATTAGCATTTTTCTTACCATAACTGAAATTTATCATCTTCTCGTAGGCTCACAAACCATTTGTTTCCTTTTCTGTGAACTGTCTATATACTTACATACTTGGCCTTTTTGGAGGCAGTTCTTTCTTTTCTTGTTTTTGGTGGCTGGCCGGTACAGGGATCGCACCGTGAACTTGGTGTGATCAGCACCACATTCTAACCAATTGAGCTAACCAGCCGGCCCTGTTATTTTTTTTCTTACGATTTGTGAGAATTCTGCCCTTCATCTCTGACCCTTTTCTAGGTAAATGTTTTTTACCCAGTTTTTTGTTTGTCTTACAACTTTTGACTTGTTCATCTTATTACAGTTTTTGCCAAGGAGAAATTTTATTTTTTATTTTTTTTAATACAACTTTTGACTTGTTCATCTTATTACAGTTTTTGCCAAGGAGAAATTTTATTTTTTATTATTTTAAAAAAAATTTTTTTTTAAAAAGATGACCGGTAAGGGGATCTTAACCCTTGACTTGGTGTTGTCAGCACCACGCTCAGCCAGAGAGCCAATCGGCCATCCCTATATAGGATCCGAACCCGGGGCCTTGGTGTTATCAGCACCGCACTCTCCCGAGTGAGCCACGGGCTGGCCCGAGAAATTTTATTTTTATGTAGTTAAATATATCAAGCTTTTCTTATATGGCTTCTGTGCCAGTTTTGGAAAGGGTTCCCTCACTCTGAAGTGATTCAAAACCTCTCCCACTGTTTACTTCTCATAATTTAATGGTTTCATTTTTAACACTAAACTCTTTGAATCAGCTGGGATTTAGTATATAAATCACAAGGCAGGCATATAACCTAAGTTTTTTCCTTAATGCTTTACATAGTTATTTTAATACCATTTATTGAATGAGCTAATTTTTCTGTGGTGATTTGAAATGCCACCTTTTATATAATAAATTCTCATATACACTTTGGTCTATGTTCTCCATTTCCTATTTTGTTTCATTGTTCTGGTTACTCATGGATAGTATCAAGCTGTTTTAATTATTACTGTCATTATAACATACTTAATATCTTACAGAGTTAGTCCTCTCTCATATATAGACTGAGGGAAAATTGCTATATTTACGTCAAGTCTTTCTATCCAGGACACAGCATGCCTTTTCAAGTCTTCTTTTCTATCCTTCACTAGCGTTTTAAAGTTTTCCTCCAAAAGATCTGGGTAGTTTAGGATCTTCTTTGTTATCATAAATGGGACCTTTCTTCAATTGTATCTTCTAACTAGTAGTTGTTTGTAAAAAGCACATTTTTACATATTAATTGTGCACCCAGCACCTTACTGCTTTTTTTTTTTTTTTGGCAGCTAGTACAGGGATCCAAACCCCTGACCTTGGTGTTATAACACAGCAGCCAGCCCCTGAATTCTCATTTATGTATTTTTTTGTAATAGTTTTTCCAGTAGGTTCTTTGGAGTTTTCTGGGTATTCAATATTATCTGCAAATAATGGTAACTTTATCACATCCTTTTCATTCCATATTCTTTTTCTTATCCAAATGTTTTGTTGGCACCTCCAGAACAGTAAGAAATAGCAATAATGAGAACAAACATTCTTGTCTGGGTTTTTTTTTGTTTTGTTCTGTTTTGTTTGGTGGTTGGTTGGTGTGGGCCTTGTCTTGTTTCTGATGTTAATGGGAACATGTCTGGCATTTCCTACTAACTTTATCTGTTTTCTTTTTTTTTTATTTTTTAAAAGATGACCGGTAAGGGGATCTTAACCCTTGACTTGGTGTTGTCAGCACCACGCTCAGCCAGTGAGCTAACCAGCCATCCCTATATGGGATCCGAACCCGGGGCCTTGGTGTTATCAGCACCGCACTCTCCCGAGTGAGCCACGAGCCGGCCCAACTTTATCTGTTTTCTAATGGATCATTTTCTTCTTGTCTTAGTCATTTATATTATGCATGCAAATGCTTGACTGTTATATTGTAAATATTTCCATGCTGTTTGGCTTATACTTAATTTTGTATATGGTACTGAATATCTGTGTCAGCATACATATACATAAATTTTTTAATCACCTGAAACTATTCCATTGTATGTATTAAGAAATCCATTTATAATATTAAAGGCTGGCCAGTTAGCTCATCTGGTTAGACCATGATGCTGATAACACCAAGGTCTAGGGTTCAATCCCTGTACTGGCTAACCACAAAAATAAATAATAAACTCATTTATCATATTGAGAGATATTTAACCCCACCCACCCCCATTTTTCGCTATTATATATGTTTTTTTTTTTTTGGCAGCTAGCCAGTTATTACTGCCATAATTTTACATGTCTTTGTACACTTGTATATTATACAGGATAATGGCTGTATTTTTAACTTTTAAATCTTTGCTACCTCTGAAATTGATAATGATTATTCAGGGTGATATTAACTCCATTTATAAAATAACTTATATTTCCCCCCAATTTGAAATTTCTATTTGAACATATGGTGGTTTCCCTATAATCACAGAAATATCTTAAATATTTATTAATAGTGTATTGGATTAATAGTAGCAGAGCTCTAAAAGGTTAAAAAATATTCTTGAGTTATTTTTATATACAATCATCAGTGGTACCTTTTCCCATTGTTTTTTTTTTTTTTTTTTTTTAAAAGATGACCGGTAAGGGGATCTTAACCCTTGACTTGGTGTTGTCAGCACCACGCTCACCCAGTGAGCAAACCGGCCATCCCTATATGGGATCCGAACCCGTGGCTTTGGTGTCATCAGCACCGCACTCTCCCAAGGCCGGCCCTTCCATTGTATTTTAAAACCAGTTGTTGCTGGTATGTAAGAAAGCTATTTATCTTCATGTTTTGTACTTACCACCTTGCTTTCTAATACTTTTTCAGTAAATTGTTAAATTTTCCATATATATATATATATATATCCATCTCATGCACACATTAATCCTGCTCCTTTATCCAATCGTATTGATGAGCACTTGAGGACAGTAGTAAATAAGTGATAATAAAAAGTGTCAGCCTTATCTCTTTTCCTGATATTTTGATTTTTTTTTTTACTGTTTCCTAGAGGTGAACTTCTTCTTTTTTTTTTTTTTTTTTTTTAAAATGACCGGTAAGGGGATCTTAACCCTTGACTTGGTGTTGTCAGCACCACGCTCACCCAGTGAGCAAACCGGCCATCCCTATATGGGATCCGAACCCGGGGCCTTGGTGTTATCAGCACCGCACTCTCCCGAGTGAGCCACGGGCCGGCCCCCTAGAGGTGAACTTCTAAAAAAGACCTTAAAAATGACCTCTCAGAAATGGAGGGGACACATCTGGGTGGGAGGGGGGAGAGGGAGGAGGGAGGGAGGTTTTGGTGATGGGACACAATAACTAACTACATTGTATATTGACAAAATAAAAATAAAAAAATTAAAAAAAAAATGACCTCTCAGTACAGGACATCATAGTTGAGCCCAGGTTAAGGCTGGATTACATGAACAGGCTCTGAGCTTGTGTGAGAGGAGTTTTTTCACTACAGTTTCTGTAGTGAAATCACTGAAGTTAATGACACTAATTCAACAGATATTTGAGTGCCTACTTTGTGCCAGATACTGTTCTAGGTACAAAGGTTATTGTAATGAACAAAAGATGAAGCTTACAGTCTAGTCAGGGGAGAGAGAGAGGAAGGTTGCAATTTTAAATACTGGTCAGGGCAGGGGTCACCGAGAAAGTGACATTTGAACAAAGTCTTAAAAGAGATAATGGATATATGGGAGTTGACCCTTCCAGGCAGGCAGAGGAAACAGCAAGTGCAAAGGTCTTGAGGTGAGAATGTGCTTGGCAATCTAAAAACGTGACTGAAGCAGGGGAAGCGAAGGAGGAATAGCAAGAGATGGGGTGTGGGTGGGAGTTGTAGCAGATTTTCTAGGGCGCCGTCAGGGCTCTGGTTTTTACTGAGAGAAATATGGGAACCAGTAGAGTAACGTGACCCGATGTGCGTTTTAGGAGGATCTCTTTGCGGGCTGTGTTAAACACAGATGCACATATGTGGTCGGGTCAGAGGGTGGTGGGGGTAGAGTTGGGGTGTTGTTGGTGGTTAGAAACAGAAAGACCATGCAAGACTTAGTATAATGATGGTGACCAGAGTAGCAGCACCGGAGGTGCTGAGAAATGGGTAGATTCTGCATCTATTCTAAAGGAAAAGCCAGCAGGATTTGCGCATGGATTGGGGATGGGGTGTTAGAGGAAGAGGAGCTGCCATGACGGAGATGGAGAAGGCTGTGGAGGATCGCTCAGTTCGGGATATGTTTTGTTTGAGGTGTCTTTTAAACACCCAAGTGGACATCTGGGGCAGGCAGCTGCGTATGAGTCTGGAGTTCAGGGAGGAAGACCTGGCTAGAGATACATATTTGGAAGTTGCCAGCTTATAGCATGATGCTGTATGAGATCACCAAGGGAGTGAATGTTGATGGAGAAGAGGGAGGCCCAGGGATTGAGCCCTGGGGCCCCCCCCCCCAACATTAAGAGGAAAAGCAATTGCAAAGGAGATAGAACAAGAACATAGGGAGGTCAGAAGAAAACCAGGAGATTAGAATGTCCGGGAGGGCTGGCCCGTTAGCTCGGTTGGTTAGAGTGTGGTGCTGATGACACCAAGGGCCAGGGTTCGGTCTCTGTACAGGCCAGCTGCCATAAAAAATAAATAAAATAAAAATAAAGTGTCCTGGAAGCCAAGCTGAAGAAAATGAATGAAGCAGGAGATGATCGACAGAGTCAAATGCTGCTGACAGATTAGAAAAGAGGACCCCTGCGATTCCCCTCTAGCCTAAGCAACATGGAAGGAAGTTAATGGCACCGTGACAAGAACAGTTGCAGGGGGGAGGGTGAAAAGCTAGACTGGACTAGAGAGAACGGGAGGAGAAGAATTAGAGATATACTTCTTGTTTCACAATTGAAACGATTTTCTTTAGGAAACGTAGGGAATGTTTTGAAATTTTCAATTTGTGACTGTCAAAAATTCAAAGTTTGTTTCCTCAAGCATTCAAGAGCCCACCAGATGAGCGTTTTGTATTCAAGATTTACACAGCACCTCTGATCAGACTGTGATATCACTAAAACATCTGAAACGGACAGACTTGTTAAAGGATAATCCACACTACAGTGTTTGAAGAGTAAAGGGCAAAAGAGCCCAAAACAAACTAGGACTTATTGCCAACAAATATAAACTGAGGACTATCCTTAATAAAGACAGGAAGATCACATGCTTGTTAAGAAAAAGAATATCCCAGGAGAATAATAAGCAAAGTACTTGAACACATATGTCATAAAAGATTTATAACAGGCAAAATAAATGGAAAAACTCCTTAACTTCATTAGTATTCAAAGAAATGTAATTTGAAATAATGACATATTCATCAGATGGGGGCCGGGAATAAATGGAATGATAACACCCACAACTGGTAAGGGGACGAGACAACAAGCAGTGTAAATTAATACAATTCCTTGGTGGTAGGATTTAAAATAATTGTTTATATTTTTCGATACTGCCATTAAAAAATAATGAGCTTTTAACTTTATAGTAAGCCATGATGCTATTGTCACTTGGAACTCAAACACACACACACACACACACACGTATCTATCTCTATACATATACACATATACACTACTAACAAAACGTTACTATACCTGCCCTAATTCAGGGCCACGCCTTTCTGCCACCCAGAAATGAACTTTTCTCCAGAATGAACTACAATCTGATCCTCCTACGACTAAAACTAACGTTGTCACTTCCTTGCTTGAAACCCATCCATGGATCCCGTTATCAGTAAGGTAAGGTGCATGTTCCTCATCGGAGCATCAAGGCCCTCTAGGATATGACCCTGTCCACCTCTCCACCCATGTCCTGCCTCACACTTCTGGTTCAAGCTACATATAGTACTTGTGATATTTTGTAGCTGTTTGCCTTGCTTCTTTACTTATTAATTTGCCTGGGATTCCTCAAGCCCTCTAGCAGCCCTCTCACCCCCACTCCCAGAATCCTCTCTGATGAGGAGTTCCTACAGCACCTTGGACTTACTGTCACTACTGAACTTAGCACAGGATCTAGAAACAGATTCCTCTCCCTCCAACCATGTAGGCTGACAATTAGTCTTTAATTTTGGTATCCACAGTGGCAGCCCAGTACCAGCCTAGGACTAAAATGCTTAACATTTAAATTGCTTTGCTCAGGGGCCGGCCCGGGGCTCACTCGGGAGAGTGCGATGCTGATAACACCAAGGCCATGGGTTCGGATCCTATATAGGGATGGCCGGTTTGCTCACTGGGTGAGCGTGGTGTTGACAACACCAAGTCAAGGATTAAGATCCCCTTACTGGTCATCTTTTGAGAAAAAAATAAAAATAAAAATAAAAAATAAATTGCTGTGCTCATTCTTCTATTTTGCTAGTTCCAATACTTAGTTTCATTTTCATTTATTGTTTGGAATGTTCATTATTGAGTTGAAAAGTGCTGGTGATACTACATCAGAACCTGAGCATCCTAAGTTTTGAACTACAACTCTCTCTGTAATCCAAAATTGATCCCATAAATCTCAGAGCTGACTATAAATCCAAATTGAATTTCAAAATAAAAAAAATTAATCATCTACCACTGGTGTTTTCCTTTCGAAAAGGAAAAAAGCTGAAGGCAAAGTTTATAGGCTCTTCCAGAACACAGAAATAGGGGCTGGCCTGTTGGCTCAGCACGAGACATACTATTTTAAAAAAAAGGAAAGGAGAAAGGAAAGACGGAAGGGAGGGAACTTGGACACAATATCGATATTAAAAATACAATTTGGCTTTAGATTATGAATGTTGTTATTTTGGGGATTCAATTGTATTGCCCAAAGTTGACACACACTCATCTTTTTTTTTTTTGGTCCTTTTTGAGACCGGCCGCACCACGCTCAGCCAGTGAGCGCACCGGTCATCCCTATATAGGATCCGAACCTGTGGCGGGAGTGCTGCTGCGCTCCCAGCGCCACACTGTCCCGAGTGCGCCACAGGCTCGGCCCAACACACACTCATCTTTAAGTTAGTAGAAACTTTTAGAGTATCCCAGCAATGGATGTACCTAAGGGAAACAGGTACTTGTCCTTTATAGTAACAGTGGGTGGGACCAAATAAATGCATCCCTTGCCTGTATAGTTACATCCAATACATCCCTATATAGTATGTACAGCTTTTTGAATCAAATATTGAGTATTCAGCTAATGACCAAAAAATATTAACAGCCTACACAATCACAAATATCCCCTCCCCTTATATTAAGCATTCGGCCAAAAGTCTTTCTAAGGCAGCATGTAAAGGTGATGACAAAAAGGGCACACTGGGAAAAGGGAAGAAATAATGACATTTACTCATAAAAATACTTCATTTATATCTTGAGAATTACATATATTTAATACTATTTATAAATTGATATATTTTATTCCCATCCATCACGATTTTTTTTTTTTTTTTTTTAAAGATGACCAGTAAGGGGATCTTAACCCTTGGCTTGGTGTCGTCAGCACCACACTCGCCAGTGAGCAAACCAGCCATCCCTATATAGGATCCAAACCTGTGGCCTTGGTGTTATCAGCACCACACTCTCCCGAGTGAGCCACCAGTGAGCAAACCAGCCATCCCTATATAGGATCCAAACCTGTGGCCTTGGTGTTATCAGCACCGCACTCTCCCGAGTGAGCCACCGATCCAAACCTGTGGCCTTGGTGTTATCAGCACCACACTCTCCCGAGTGAGCCACCAGGCCGGCCCATCCATCACGATTTTTAAGTATCATCTAAGACTAAAACAGGTGTCTTTTTTCCTTTTAGATAAATTTAGAACCACAGAAGATTCCTTTCCTATAAATGAATGTATCGATCCAATGAAGTATGTATAATGAATACTGAAATATATGGCAACTTCTTGAAGGGCAAATTTACTAAATTTATTAAATTCTTTTCTAAATTCTCTATTGCTAATGAAAGGTGCTGCCTATATAACAGGCCGCACGTTGTCTGACACAGGTCAGTCTAACACTGCTCCAAGCAATCTTCGTATCTCATTTCCAAAGAACAGAAAACTGTAGGAGTTTGCATAGTAAATACCCCAGTGAGACGTTGGTCCTACACTCAAGAAATTCTCTACAAAAGCCACATGGCCTAAGCTCTCATCCCATACCACAAGAGCATACAAAATCCATGACGAAGCTCTGCTGGAAAAAACATCAAAAACTAGAAATAATGGCTCCTTTCACCAGCTTAGAAGTAAAAATAAATCTTACTTGATTAAAACTCTGTTTAAAATAGATTGTCTTGTCAGACCTCCTCTATCAATAGTCAAATTATTAGAGTTGTAATGTCATGTGGAAAAAGTATAGACCACAGAGAAGTTTAAACTATACTTTCAATCCTAGGATAAACCAAGCAGTTAAATAACTTCAAAATGTACAAAACAGACATTCTCAAGGTATCAAGGCTTCTACAAAGTACCTTTCGAATGATCCACAAGCCCTGTATATTAAACAGCCACACAGGTGAGAACCTCATTCAGGTTTCCAACAAAAACTGTTACTCAGCAAAAGCTACAATTCCCTGTGGCAGCTTGTCAGGCAGTCAGTGGGTCTTAAATTACTCTGGATTCCTCTGCAATCGCTGTCATGGTTACGAGCCTCTCACATTCTACTTGGCTGAGATCCTAGGTCCAAAGAAGTGAGAGTCAACAGTCGCTTACTCAACAGCGCATTGTGTCGCTTCAGGTGTACTATTATGTCTCCTTGCTTTTCAACAATTTCTTCTAGGCTTGAAATAGTCCTGCAAATAATCAAAATATAAACAGGTTACACATATTCACCAATTCTCACTGGTCTTTTTGCAAAGGAGTCCCTACCAGTTTTCTGTACAGCATCTTGTATTAGTTACATTTTCTTAGATGGTATAACCCAGGGCAATATTCCAAAATGAGATTCTTTCACAAATCATTTTAGTGACTTCCACTCTGGAAATAAATCTATTTTGTTTCAATTTGAAATTTTAAAAACTTTCACAATTCTCAGCCTTAAAAAAAGGCCATTATTGCTTTATTTAAGAAGCATCCTGGCCAGTTAGCATAGTTGATTAGAGTGTGGTGTTATAACATACCAGGGTTAAGGGCTCAGATTCCCACACTGGCCAGCTGCCAAAAAAAAGAAGACGTATCCTAACTTGTTAGACTACGATAATTGAATCTAAGTGATCAAGGTAAATGGCATTTGAAGAGACAAAGACAAAATTTGTACAAAAATCAAGTGATGATGTAACATTAAAATAGACAACTTTGACCATAAGAAACATTTCAAAAAAAGTATGGCACTTTTTTTGCATTTGACACAAATAAAAATAGTATAGAAGAGTATAAAATAAAAAACAAGTCTTACTTCTTCCTACACCACTACCCCAGCTCACTTCAGTCTCAAGCTCACAAATAATAGCTATAAAGTATTTTTAATTTCCTTCCACTAACTTAAGATATTAGTACTAGGAATAATGATAATAATTATAAAGATGTCAAAAATGTACCAGATGAATTTTAACATTGTGACTAAAAATTGCCCACTCAAGAAATAAAGTATTAATGGATGTGTTTTACTCATATATTCTATATGTGTTAATATGGAAACATTGTAAGGGAAGGTAAGTGAAATACTGCAGAATACATGCATAGAATGGTCCCACGTGAACAAAAAAAGACGTATGCATATAAATAATGATAAATAATTATGCTTATAAATAATGTGGTTACAGGCACAGGGGATGGACAAAGACTGTCCAAATTCCAATCCTGACGTCTCCACTCAGGCTGTGTGACCTTAATAAGTTACCTAAACTCTCTGGTCTTCAGATGTTGATATAACAGCAACAAACGTTTAGCACTTAATAAGTGTAAAGCACTTGAGGATCCCCTACCACTCTTGTTCCTGAGCTAGGCTACTCACTGAAAAAATACTGTTTGTATGAAGTTTTTGGGTTATCTTGATGAAACAGGACGGGTGTGCTATGAGCAGAGTCGACGTTTCTATGAGCAGACACTGACATTAATTAACATCCCTTTTCTCCAGCCCTATGTCTCACTCCCAAGGGCATTCTGTTTATTTGAGTTCCAAGTCCCTCCAGGATCCCACAAGGAAGAATGGCAACCTCCCTGGCTTTATTTCTCACATGTCCTCTGAACGTGGCCTGCTCTGCACTGCGTATCATTTACTGCTCCTCTGTCTGCATTACTTAGCATGTACATTTTTAGAAGTCACTCATCCGCTGATGGCCCCTTTCTCTTCCAGCTCCTCTGTCAGTATGGGTAGTATGGCCTTTTTTATTCCTTCTCTATCATTTTGGAAGGGTCTGGGGAGGGTGACAGATAAACATGTGTGGATTGATCCACCTTCATTAACTGGAAGTTGATTCTAATTTTCAAACTAAGATGCATTTTCAAAGAGGCATTTTATGCAAATTTTAAAATTAAAGGAAGAAGAGAAACTGAATGTTATTGCTCCAAAGTTAACCCCATGAGGTGAAGAGAATACATTATACACTGTCCATTAAGTCACAAGAGTACAATTATAGGTAAACTGTTCAGTGCTCAGTGCTCACTAGGAACGATATGAAATATGAAAGGGGTCAAGGTCAAGAACAGTCTTTGCATTTAATAAGTCCCAAAGTTCAAGAATTGACACTAAAATTATTTCTCTATTTAGGATAAAATGAGGAAACAGAGTAAACAAAATAAGGTAGATCATGATGGGTGAAAACTGACAGAAAGAATGTATTTCCTAGGGGAAAAAATCCATTTAACTAAGTATACCTCCAGTTTTCTGAGTTCTGTACATGTTGAGAATTCAAGAGAGTATAACCCATCCTCAAGAAACTGATGGTATGGGATTCGGGAACTGTCAAGATATCATCACAGCACACTTGGGGACAGATGAAGATCCCTGGACTTGTCTCATGAAGTAGTCACATCCCACACTACATGAAGAACAACAGGCTTCCTCGCAGGTAACGCTTCACAGAGCTGCTTTCTCCTCTGCTGCCACTTTAAACCTCTGCCTAGCAACAGTTAAATGTCATGAGAGCTAATTCAAAAATGACACTCATGACTAAAGGCTAATAAATTGAACTATGTTATTTCAACAAGTATTTTTAAAAGTGTCTCTTTTCTTCATCTATAAAGTTTCCTTTTTGTTTTCACTAGTATATCAGTATTAGCACTGAGTAAATTTTTTTTTTAATAAAGAGTCTTGAATATTCAGCTATTTGCTTCCAGGC
Source organism: Galeopterus variegatus (assembly GCF_000696425.1). Classification (NCBI taxonomy): domain Eukaryota; kingdom Metazoa; phylum Chordata; class Mammalia; order Dermoptera; family Cynocephalidae; genus Galeopterus; species Galeopterus variegatus. Next base: position 85,008 of record NW_007732841.1, on the reverse strand, counting down.
AATCCACCCCCTGCCTCTATCTCAGCTTCTCTGCCCACGCTTCATATACAAATCCCATGTTGCTCCATATTTATGTAGTGATACAATAAAATAAAAATACGATAGGAGTTTCGGTAATTTTCTTAAGTTTTATTTTTAATTATTTTTTTATTATTGGTTATGAATATTCATAAGATACAAAGCTGATTGTCACCACGCGTAGCACTGAGTAAATTTCTCAAGTCCCTAAAGAACACACTTGCTTTATATGCTGACTTTAATCTCATGTCAACTGGTATCCAGTTCACGTGAAGCTAAGGAATGAACTGTATTCCAGAAAGGGACTAAAGGGGGAAATGGGAGTGGGGAGACCAGTAAGGAGACTCTTGTACCTCCAGGTAAGAGACGTTAGTGACAGTGGAGGTGCAGAGCAGTGGCTGGATTCGCGATATATTATGGGGACAGACCCAGCAGAATTTGCTGATGGATTACCTGGGTGGGTGGGGTGAAGGAAGCAGGAGTCAAGGACGACACTGGTCTTCTGGCCTGAGCAGCCTGTGGAATGGTGATGCCTCTCACTAAGACAGGGACAGACTGGGGCAGGGAGAAGGCTCTGGGTAGGACATGTTAAGGTTGAGATGCCTATTTTAGATATCCAAAGGGAGATGCTGATGGCTAATGAGACAATCAGATATACAAATCTCAACCCCAGAGAAAATTCATATCTGAAGATACAGGTTTGGGAGTCGTCAGTATACTTATGGGACCTATTTATTTATAATCACTTAATTCTCATAGTTAAAAAGAGTTAAGTATTCCTAACTACAAGGTTCACGATTAAAAACAATAGTCCCCTGCCTCACTCACCACCAGTCACCACCTCTGAGTTTCATGTCCCAGAGGTACCACTTTCAACTCTTTGTAACTGTTTCTTCTGTATGTGTCTCCATATTTCTAAATGACAGGATTCTATTTCTCAATGTTTCAACTTTAGCTACTATCTACAGACTTCCTATATAAGACATGAGGGTTTAGCTCTTTATTTTCCCCTGTTCTATATGCACTTACTCCTGTCTTCTTTCTTACATTCTCTCAATCTAGTAAATAACACTCAGAATCCACATCACCGTATCTACAGACTTCCTATATAAGACATGAGGGTTTAGCTCTTTATTTTCCCCTGTTCTATATACACTTACTCCTGTCTTCTTTCTTACATTCTCTCAATCTAGTAAATAACATTCAGAATCCACATCACCACTATCTGAATATTATCCACAGTTAAGCCATGTAAGGCTCTATCTACTATTATATTTCCTTCCATGTATAACTTTCTGCTTTGCCTGGGATTAATAATTGCCTCTTTTGGGGCTGGCTGGTTAGCTCAGTTGGTTAGGACTGCTGTTATAACACCAAGATCAAGGGTTTGGATCCCCATACTGGCCAGTTTTCCCCACAAAAATTGCATCTTTCTTTTTTTATGTAGTTTTTGTTTGTTCGTCTGTTTGTTCATGGCAACTGGCTGGTACAAGGACTGACCCCTGGACCTTGGTGTTGTCAACACCACGCTCTAACCAACTGAGCTAGCCGGCCAGCTCCTGCTTATATAGTTTTTTTGAAAACCATTTTAGCCCCACGTTCTCCAACAGATATGGATATTTTAAGCCACAGAAGTCACCTAAGGAGGGATGTGATAGAAACAGGGATAGGGCAGGGAAAGGGCAGGCCCTTTGGTGCACTGGTATTGGAAGTTCGGTCAGAGAAGAAAGAGCCATCGAAGGAGAAATCAGGACACTGCAGCACTTGAGAAGCCTACAAAAGCATTTCAAGAAGGAGGGAGTATCCAATAATGTAAAAAGTTCTGCAACTTTGACTAGGTTGACTAAGTGGTCAATCTTACTTTTGCATCAAATATATGAACTATTTAGTAAATTTATGTATAACTTTTTAGACTTGTTTTCACCGTAGGTGAAAGGAAGTAAACAAATCAACATTATTATAAAGACACAAATGCACAGTCATAAACTCCAAGCATTAGAATGGTTTCCAGATTTCTAGGGGAAAAATTTTTAATTCTTTTATTCCCCACCCAAACCTTACCTGAATCCAGTCTCTGAAGTAATATTGCTGGGGTAAGCATAGATTTTTTCTTCTTCAAGTACATCAGGCTGTGGTTTGGCTTTATTAAATTTCTGGATTTTCACTAAAATAGTAAATTCATTATTAGATCTAATTCTGAAAAAATGTCTATTTTCATTTATTCAAATTGTTCTAATTAACTATTCTTTTCAAATAAGGTAGTATGTATAAAATAGCTTCATAAAATAAACAAACAGGTTTGTTTATTAATGCACTCAAACATTAGGGCTGGCTAGTTAGCTCAGTTGGTTAGAATGTGGTGCTGATAACACCAAGGTCCAGGGTCTGATCCCTGTACCGGCAAAAAAACCCAGAAACAAGTTAGAATGTGGTGCTGATAACACCAAGGTCCAGGGTCTGATCCCTGTACCGGCAAAAAAAACCCAGAAACAAACAAAAAAAAAACCCAAAAAAGAGAAAACCAACCAAAAAACTGTACTCATAGTTCTCAAAGCTTCCTATGTGCCAGGCCTATACTAAACACTGGAAATTTAGGGATTATCATTAGTATTGATAATAACATCCTCATTAGTATAGTGGTGGTCAAAAAAATAGCTGACATTTAATGTGCATTTACAACACACGAGGCACAGTTTAGCTGTTTAACTGGAAGACCTTATTCAGTTCTCATAACCATCCCATGAGGCGGGTGCTCCCAACACTCCATAAATGAGTAAGGTGAAGCCAGAGAAGTTAGGCCACTGGCCAGGCTTCTCGTCCAGGAACCGTAACTTCAAAGCCTCACTGTTGACACTACTCTAAAGAGCTACTGGTCCAGGGAAGAATAAGACAATAAGCCCACATGTTAGGACAGCGTGAGTAATACCTTAAATAAAAGCTTGCACAGGGAGCAGTGACAGCTGTGGGAAAGCTGTCCCTAACTCAGCAGGAGGTTTCAGAAAGGAGGCAGAAGGTGGAGCTTGACCCCAGCCTTGAGGGAAACACAGGAATGAATCATGCAGATTAGGAGAGTGAAGGTGTTTCAGGTGTGGGAAGAGCCTGAACAAATGCCACGGCTTTGAGAAGGTACGTGTATGGACAGGGGTGAGGCTGGAAAGGTGGGCAGGGAACGCATTTGTGTGTCTGCTGCGTCACGTAAGACATGTAGATTTTACCCTGAGAGCAACCGGCCATCATTGAAAGGCTCTCCCCATCACCCCTGAAGAGCAGACCAGGGAGGGTCTGTTCATGGAAAGCTTTTTATGGCACACTAAGATTTAAATTTTCTTCCTTGGGCCATTAGAAACCAGGGCAGGAGAGCTGTTAATGATCAGTTACCTATGAACAAAATCCCGTTGGCAGAAGTAAGGATTATGAATTAGAGGACGGAAGGAGGGAGACCTGTAATGTGTTTACTGGGGGAAGGTTTAAGAAGAGGGAAAAAGATGTTCAGTTCAATTTTGATCTTATTGGTGCCTGTGGGACATCAGATGGAAATTTCACGAAGCAGATGAATATATATGGGTTTGGGTAACTCTGTTCATTCGGGGGCTGCCCACTAGTGTATAGACAGTAACTAAATATGTAGAGTGAAAAAGGCTGAGGGCTGGTGACAGAACACTGAAACCCACCAATATTAAAGAGGTAGGAAAAACCTGCTAAAGGGAACGGGAATGAACATTCAGAGGGGGAGGAGGAGAAGCAGGAAAGAGCAGCCAGTGTTAACTACCAGAGGGTGGAGACATGGAAAGGATCCAGCAAATTTGGCAATTTGGAGGCCACTGATGAACTTGGCAGTTTTGGGGGATAAGGGTTATTATACACTGAATTATGTTCCCCCCAAGTTCATATATTAAAGCCCTAACCCCTAATGTAACTATTTTTGGAGATGGGGCCTTTAAAGGGAAAATTAAGGTTAAATGAGGCCATAAAGATGGCGCCATAATTCAATAGGACAGGTGTCCTTGTAAGAAGAGACACAGGCAGGCACCGGACAGAGAAAAGGCCACGTGGGGACACAGTGAGAAGGTGGCCATCTGCAAACCAATGAGAGGCCTCAGAAGAAACCAAGTCCGCTGACACCTTGGTCACGGACTTCCAGTATCCAGAACTGTGTGTGAGAAAGTAAATTTCTATTGTTTAAGCCACCCGGTCTGTGATGTTGTGTGATGGCAGTCCTAGCACACTAAGACAAGTAGGTAGGCAGCTGCTGCAAAGAGGTAAAGATAAACAGACATAATAAAGTCTGTTGTTCCTAACTTCTCGGGTCTGACAACACAGACGGAGCGATCTGCACCTCTGGATAACAGCTACTGTATCGGGGCTCTGCCCCAACCGAATAATGATTCTGGGACCTGGTTGGAATGAGCGGTCTCCACCTGAGATGATTCCAAGAGGAGGAACAGCAGGGTGTGAACCAGGTCTCAATGAAGACAGTGACTGTCACCCCACATAAGTGGAACTCCAAATGAATCAGAATATTTAGCATGTGGTTTAGGGGAGGGGAGGCAGGTTAGGCCCAGGCACAATTTTTTAAAAAAATCACATGATTCCTTTCTTATAACAACTTTATTGAGCTATAATTTACTTATCATGCGATTCACCCATTTAAAGTGCACACAGTTCGGGCCGGCCCGTGGCTCACTCGGGAGAGTGCGGTGCTGATAACACCAAGGCCCCGGGTTCGGATCCCATATAGGGATGGCCGGTTTGCTCACTGGCTGAGCGTGGTGCTGACAACACCAAGTCAAGGGTTAAGATCCCCTTACCGGTCATCTTTTTTTTAAAAAAAAAAAAAAGAAAAGAAAAAATTTTTAGGCAGCTGCTGCAAAGAGGTAAAGATAAACAGACATAATAAAGTCTGTTGTTCCTAACTTCTCGGGTCTGACAACACAGACGGAACGATCTGCACCTCTGGATAACAGCTACTGTATCGGGGCTCTGCCCCAACCGAATAATGATTCTGGGACCTGGTTGGAATGAGCGGTCTCCACCTGAGATGATTCCAAGAGGAGGAGCAGCAGGGTGTGAACCAGGTCTCAGTGAAGACAGTGACTGTCACCCCACATAAGTGGAACTCCAAATGAATCAGAATATTTAGCATGTGGTTTAGGGGAGGGGAGGCAGGGTAGGCCCAGGCACAATTTTTTAAAAAAATCACATGATTCCTTTCTTATAACAACTTTATTGAGCTATAATTTACTTATCATGCGATTCACCCATTTAAAGTGCACACAGTTCGGGCCGGCCCGTGGCTCACTCGGGAGAGTGCGGTGCTGATAACACCAAGGCCCTGGGTTCGGATCCTATATAGGGATGGCCGGTTTGCTCACTGGCTGAGCGTGGTGCTGCAACACCAAGTCAAGGGTTAAGATCCCCTTACCGGTCATCTTTAAAAAAATAAAAAATAATAAAAAAATAAAGTGCACACAGTTCAAGGCTGGCCAGTGAGATCAGTTGGTTAGAGCGCAGAGCAGATGACACCAAAGTCAGGGTTTGGATCCCTATGCCAGCCAGCCACCAAAGGGAGGAAAAAAAAAAGCACAATTCAATGGTTTCGGTACATTCAAAGAGTTGTACAACCATCTCTACAATCAATTTTAGAACACTTTCTTCACCCCAAAGAGAAACTGTACCCATTAGCAGTCACTCCTCATTTGTCCCCTCCCCCCAGCCCTAGGCAACCACTGATCTATTTCTGTCTCTGTAGATGTGTCTGCTCTGGGCGTTTCCTATACACAGAATCATATAATATGTGGTCTTCTGTGACGGGCTTCTTTGCCTTAGCACAACTTTTCAAGGTTCATCCACACTGTAGCACATATCACTACATTCATTCATTCCATGTATTCATTCCTTTTTGTGGCAGAAGAGTATTCCACTGTATGGACATAAAACATTTTGTTTATCTATTCCCCAGTTTATGCCAACAACATTTGGGTTGTGTTCACTTTTTGGCTATTATGAATAATGCTGCTTTGAACATTCATGTACATGTTTTGTGTAATATGTGTTTCCAGCTCTCTTGGATAAACGAGTACCTAGGAGTGCAACTGCTGAGACATAGGGTAACCCTATGTTTAACCTTTTGAGGAATTGCCAGATTCCACACATGATTCTGATGTGCACTCTCAGCTGAGAACTGGGTTGAAGAAGCTAAAGTGAAGAGGTTAAAGAGTAAAGTGAAAAGGCTGGGAGATTTGCAGAGGGTTCATCAGAAAGGAGGGGAAGGAAAGAGGTAGACAGTACGATGTCAAAAGAATGAAGAGAGGAAATGGAACTAGAAGCCCTTGACTTTTACCTAGTGGCCGAGAAAGAAATGAGAAGCATCTCAGGGCTTCAAATGGACCCGAGCACAAAACAGGAGGTGCTACAGTGCCAGGCTGGAAAAGGCTGAGACGGAGCCCTGAGGCTCCACCACCAGCAGGTCTGGGAGAACACTCAGCAAAGGAGGATACACTGGGGCAGCCAGAGAAACAGGAAAGCAAGAACCCAGAGCCAGGGAAGAACGCACTTCCAGGAGGCAGTGATCACCCACGTCAAATGTCGCTGGAAGATCCACTATGATGCTGGTGAATCTGACACCAGTTGTTTATGTCCATATTTACCTCCCTAAAATGGTGCCTTCCACATAATTTCTAAATAAACTAAGAAAATTAAAACATGTTCATCTCTTAGACACAGAAGTTTCTTCAGTTAAGGAACAGGGGATAACAGTTATACAATTATCAAAAGTAAAAGTTAAAAGGCAGAAATAAAAAAACGTACCCATAATCTAACATAAAAATGTCCATCTTTCAGACTCATCTTTTCAGCTTTTAAAATCAATTAAACTGGATGTACACATGGAACAAAAATCTTCCACTCAACCTCTCCATCCTAAGCCATGGCCAGCATGCATGATAAAACATCGCAAAACTGAAAAGCCAGGCGGGCTTGCTCACCATTTATGTTTTCTTGCATCCTGTACTGAAGCTTTTACAACTTCAGGGCTGCTAGAAGGTTGATAACTGTGGAATGTATTGATTCTTTTACTTACTTTTGAATGAATGGAAAGCTAATTGATGGATCTTGGACGTGACCAGCACTATTGTTTACACAATAAGCACAAAATAGCCGCCAGCCTTGTCTTCCACTCCAGCACCAAACCCCTCCCCTCTTCCCTTTATGAGAAGCCTCCTGAGTTCTGCTTCTGCAGGGCAAAGATCTCAGCCTTGGTTGCACAGCTTCAGCATTAGCATAATGCCCCTCCTTGATAGTATCAGCCAGCCCTTGACGCCTTATATGAGCTCTACCACACCCACACCTGGTGCTGTCCCCCATTTTGAGCACAGCCAGATCTTCTTTTCCTTTAATAAAGCTTGGTTGGCACCCGGCAACTCAGCTCAGTTTCTTTCACTAATCAAATTTAGTATTTTGACATTGTTTTAAATCTTATTTTCCTAGTTTTCCCCTGTGGAGGCAGTCAGGCAAACTAATACTGAATGAAAGGAGTCCGCTTTGGTTTCTACAGATTAAGTACTTAAAATGCAAATAAATTAGTCAGGTTTAGGCAAGAATTAATATATTAAAGAACCATATCCTAAAGAGTTTCTACTAACATTACCAAACTAGCTATCATTAAAAAAAATTATTAGTATAGAGAAAGACGAAAAATGCATATACATCAGGGAACCAACCTTAAATGTTCTGTGACATACTGAACAGAAGCAACATTTGTCCCTGGAAGCTACTCTCTCATTTTTCTCCTGTCAGAGTCTATAGTACCTTCAAAGGAACACTATAATTTAAAAAGTAAGCCTATTACCGAGGAGGTGGAAGAAAGCTAGTCATACTTAAACATTCTAAAGAAACTCAGTATTTGTAGAAACCCTGCACTAAGTAAATTTATAATAATTATAAACCTTTCCTATGTAAATCATCTACTTATTTTGCAAGTCTGAGTTACAAATTACTAGGTGTTCTTAAAGTAGAAGGATATCAATTTGAGATTTTTTTTTTTGGTGGCTGGCCAGTGTGGGGATCTGCACCCATGACCTTGGGGCTATAAGGCTGCGCTCTAACTGAGCTAACTGTGAGCCCCTTCAATTTGAGATTTCAAAAAACAATTTTGGGGGCTGGCTGGTTAGCTCAGCTGGTTATAGTGTGGTGTTGATAACACCAAGGTCCAGGGTTCGATCTGTGTACCAGCCGCCTACCCAAATAAATATATACATAAATAAAAAGACAATTTTTAATGGTATACTTTATTCAAATAGAACCTTTAAAAATTAATACACTTCTAAGTCTTTTACTGAGACTATAGACTAAAGCAATCTTTTTATTTTAGGAAGACAATGGATTAAACAAATGCTACATAATCAAGGAAAGTTTCTGGTTTTATTCAAGTTTAGGTGTCATGTGACTAATATATTGTGTCCAACTGTAAAAATTAGTTCCTCTCAGGACTTTTGGAACATTGGCTTTCTCTGCCTCTTTTTAAATGGTCTCAGGTTTTTGCTTTTTTGTTTTTAACTATTACCTATCTTGTTTATAGTATAATTAATTAATTTATTTTTATTTTTTCTTTTTATTTTTTTCTTTTTGTCTTTTTCCGTGTCCGGCAATGGATCGCAACCCTCAGTGTCGCCCCCGTACCAGACCGGGACCAGCAACGGGATCACAGCCCTCGGTGTTGCTCCCGCGCCTCGCTCAGCCAGTGAGCGGGAACCGGTCTGTATGTGGGATCCGAACCCTCGCGGGAGCGCCGCCGCGCCTCCCAAGCGGCGCACTACAGGAGTATAGTATACTATAGGGCCGGCCCTATAGTATAATTAATTTAAAATGCTACAGCAAATCATTTAAAATTAGTAGAGTAAATCCTAGAGGAATAATCTTGGACTACATTTTTTGTTTGATTGTTTGTTTTATTTTTGGTGGCATGGCCAGTGAGGGGACGGAACCCCTGACCTTGGTGTTATCTGCACTGTGCTTTAACCAACTATAAACCAGCCGGCCCTTGGACTACATATAATAGTATTCATTCCCCTTAATTCCATGATGACATTCACATGATCTTTGGAATACAGTTGTCACCTCCTTCTATAACACAAAGCATTACGTAGGTAATGCTTTTTAAAAAGTATCCACATGAGGCCTGGCCAGCTGGCTCAGTTGGTTAGAGCATGGAGTTGAAACACCAAGGTCAAAGGGTTAGGATCCCTGTACAGGCCAGCCACCAAAAAAAAAAAAAAATATCCACATGATAGTTTACTGAAGGCTAGAACCCACTACAATACATTATAAAAGATGTGCAGACACTATAAAGTACCATGGTAATTGAATTCTATACTCGAATCCAAATTATAACCCCAATTTATAGCACTGAATAGATATGATATGTCACAGAACGGAACTGATCTCAACCAACAAGATAATTCAATATTCATTTCTGATACATGGATCACTTTACTGAAGTACTGAGCCATTTCCTAGATACTGAAAAATTAACCTTACTTTAAAATTAAAGTCTCAAGAAAACAAAACAAAACAAAACTGAATTTCGTCCGGCTGGTTAGCTCACGTGGTTAGAGTGTGGTGCTGATAATACCAACATCAAGGGTTCAGATCCCTGTACTCTCCAGCCACCAAAAAAAAAAAGAAAAAGAAAAAAGGGGCCGGCCCGGTGGCGCACTGCTCCAGTGCGCCGCTTGAGAGTGCGGTGGCGCTCCCGCCGAGGGTTCGGATCCCACATACAGACCGGTTCCCGCTCACTGGCTGAGCGAGGTGCAGGCGCGACACCGAGGGTTGCGATCCCGTTGCCGGTCCTGGTCCGGTACGGGCGCGACACTGAGGGTTGCGATCCGTTGCCGGACACGAAAAAAGACAAAAAGGAAAAAAAAAAAAAAAAGAAACTAAAATTAAAGTCATTCTGTTCTGTAAAGTTAGTTGGGTGGTATGCATCTTTTAAAAAAGTGAGATGCAAATATAATCCTATACCTATGTTGGATGTTTGTTGACAAATACAGAGAAACTTACAAGGTGACTAAGATTGTGACATCATTCACATGTACAAACTAGTTGTTCCATTCACGTTATACATACCCTCCTCCTGGCCTCAAGGAGACACACAGAAAATTAGTAAAATGCAACACAACCTGAGACCCACATGACTTCTTCCTTGAAAACCAGAGAAATTATTTCTTTCAAAATGGTTATACCATTTATTGTCACAAAACAACTTTCAGCTTAACTCCATTAAGTTAGCTGCTGTCATGGACAGATTTTACTGCCTATATTGCAGCAAAAATAAAACCTAGATTTCTCCAGGGCTTGAATTTTTTCTGTTAAAGTATCCTTCCATACTATTTTTCATCTTACCATATCAGAAGTCTACTTAATTTTACCACTGAGTGTTTTCAGAGACAGACAGACCGACAAACCCTCAGACAGCTCTAAACTTAGAAAGAAGTGGATTCCTAAATGGTTTACCTCAAAGCAAGTTTGGGCTAAATACAGTTTTGTATCTATATTTTAGCTACTTATTTACTTATTTTGTATTTTGTATTTTAAATGCCAAACTTACGTTTCAGTTGCCTTTGGGGATGCAAAAGTTTTCTTTTTTTTTCTTTTTGTCTTTTGTCTTTTTCCGTGTCCGGCAACGGATCGCAACCCTCAGTGTTGCCCCCGTACCGGACCGGGGACCGGCAACGGGATTGCAACCCTCGGTGCTGCTCCCGCGCCTCGCTCAGCCAGTGAGCGGAACCGGTCTGTATGTGGGATCCGAACCCTCGGGCAGGAGCGCCGCCGCGCTTCCCAAGCGGCGCACTTATCCAGTGCGCCACGGGGCCGGCCCCGAAAGTTTTCTTTTTTATAATGATAAGGCTTTACTTTAGTTGACACAAATTTATTGATGGCACACTCTTAGAAAAGTGACTCAATGGCCGGCGGGTTAGTTCAGCTGGTTAGTGTGCAGTGTTAATAACAACACCAAGGTCAAGGGTTTGGATCCTCAGACCAACCAGCCCCCCCCCCCCCCCCAAAAGTGACTCACTGCTGGTGGTGTATCTTCCTGGTGGTTTGGAATCAGAGAAGTCTAGGTGTGGTCAGCAATGAGAGTTACAGGTGCTAAGTAGGTTCTCAGTCACATAGGTAAACGTCCTCATCGCTAAGATAACGGGCCATGCTTCAAACTGGCAGAAAAGGAAGCAGCCAACGGTCTTTATAAGAACAGCCTAGTTGTAACTCTCACCTGTGTAAATGAGCAGGCATGTCAGGGAACAGATCAGCTCCAGGGCCAGGATGGCCAGAATGAGGTCCAGGTACAATCTGCCGGGCTCAGGAAAGGAGTGCTGCACGCACAGCAGGAGAAGCAACACTGTGTTGCCTGAGAGGAGAAACGTAAAGCAGGGTGTAAGACAACCACGGGTCTGCTCTTCCTCTGGTTCCTGCCACCGGGCTCCTAAGACGCTCCCAATCTCCCGAGTCATAAGAGTGATCGGAGCAGCTTTCCTTGTGTAGGGGGGGAAAGGTGTGCACTTCCCCACCCTTCGTAAGGGTCGCTCCTACAACAAAAGACAAGTTAACAAGAAAAAGCATATCAATGGGCTGGCCCGTGGCTCACTCGGGAGAGTGCGGTGCTGATAACACCAAGGCCGCAGGTTCGGATCCCATATAGGGATGGCTGGTTAGCTCACTGGGTGAGCGTGGTGCTGACAACACCAAGTCAAGGGTTAAGATCCCCTTACCGGTCATCTTTTAAAAAAAAAAGAAAAAGCATATCAAACGTACTTAATTTAAAGTTGTACATGACCTGGAGCCTTCAGAATGAATACCCAAAGGCTTAGGGGAAACTGTTTTATGCTTAGGTTGCATGAAGAATGGACAACTGTGCAGAAATGTGACTGGACAAAAGGACATGAGGATACTTCCAAAAGTTCGAGGAAAGATTCGTATCATCGTTTCATTCTATTAAAACAGAGCAGGCCTTATTCTTTCACTAGAACGAAACAGAGTGAACCATTCCAATTCTTGCACCAACTTTTGGACTTTCAAGTCATTTGTTAGTGCCAGAGGGCAAGTCATCTGTTAGTGCGGGAGGGCAAGCCACGCCTGGTCTGTAGGTAACACTATTCTTCCACACACCTTTCGAAGTACCCTTGTATGATCTAATAGTGGAGTGAGCAGGACTGAAGATATGTTGGGAACTAAAACCACACGGGCTGTAGGCAAGTTTTTAAAAGTTTTTTCCTGGTATGTATTTCTGAGTTCCCTCTTTCCCATGGTTACTTTTATTTGAACCTCGGTTATGGGGCAGATGACATTATTTACATGAATGTAAAGTTGTTCTCCAGTCAGCCTGGAGCTGCAGACTTGCACGTACCACCCAAGGGGAACCAGGCTGCACGGATTCCACCCCTCCAGCAGGACCATGAGATAACAACAAAGACGGGAGCAGAAACCGATAGGGTCTTGCAGAAACTTTGCACCTGAGATCTCGCATGAAGCCCTGGCTGCTCACGTGCCCCTCCCTCCTGCTTTTCAGTTCCCGTGTTCCAGCCCCTCTTCTAAAGCCCCTCAGTAGATCTGATCTTTCAGGTGGCTTTCGCTTGGTCATTCTCCTTCAGGTTTACTGGAGAGATGCGTTAGTCTAACATCCCTCCTCAGCGCACAGTATTCCTGCATAACAGCTGACTTCCATTTTCACCAACGCTCAGGTTTACTGGAGAGATGGGTTAGTTTAACATCCCTCCTCAGCGCACAGTATTCCTGCATAACAGCTGACTTCCATTTTCACCAACGCTGACTTTTGAGTGGGATGCTTTTCAAAAACGGGGACAGGCAGCCAGACCTGTATTCCTGGTATCAAACTTGGGGGAGCCTCAGCCAGGAGCTGAGTGGCCCCTGTAACAACAGTAGTAGGCTGATGGGGGTGCAATCCAGCCAGGCCTATCGCTCAGATTCTTCTGTCCTCTCTGTGTGGCGTTCCTTGCCCACCCCCAGGGAGGTGCCTCCTGGAATGAAGGTCTTCAAGGGAGAAAGGAGAAGGGAGAGAGTGACTTTTCTAGGTTTTCATGGCTTGCTTTTGGGGAAAGGAGTTCTAGTTTCTATGACCAGTCTTGGGAACGAGGAATTCTGGCTTCTATGACTGTCTCGTGGGAGAGAGAGAGAGAGGTAGGAGACAGGAGAGCAGGAGGTCAGAGAGACCTTGTTTGTAAGGCCTTCCCATTTCCTTTAGTTCAACGTTTGCAACATAACAAAGTGCCGTTCGGAGATAACCTGTTCTGAGACAACAGTTCGGAGATAACCTGTTCTGAGACAACAGTTATAATATTTGGTTTTTGTACAGAGCTCCAAAGACTCTTGGAATTTCCTAAGTGATACAAGTGTCTTTTGTGATTCATAACAAGCCTTAGCACCACACTAGAGTTTATGCTGATGAGGTGACTCAGGGTGGAGATACTCCATAGCCTCAGGATGGGGCTGGTCACCAGAAAGACCCAGTGATTAAAGAATTGAAACTTTCAGCCCCACCCACCAACCTCAGGGAAGGTGGGTGGGAGGCTGGGAATTAAAGTTGTATAAAACTCTTGAACGGGGGCCTGCCCATGGCTCACTTGGGAGAGCCTGGTGCTGATAACACCAAATCAAGGGCTAAGATCCCCTTATAGGTCATCTTTTATTATTAAAAAAAAACACTCTTGAACGGTGAGATCTGATGAACTTTCAATGGCTCCCCCAGCCTAAACCTTTCGGCATCTCTCCTGATCTGGCCCTGGCTGATCCCTTCAGCTTCATCCGTCAGGGGCTAGGCCCCTCCCAGCTCACTCCAGCTTGTCTGCTACCTGTTTACTCTCTCAGGGCTCAACAGAAACTTCCTACATGACAATACATGGCCAGTTTTGGGTTTCATAACCATTAAAAGACATAGCCTAAATAGACATGGCCTAAATGTTTCTTGTTTTATTCCATGTGCCATTTATAAAAGATTCTAAAAGTGAATAAAATACATGCTATTCATTAAAAAACACTTGGAAGAAACAAAGCTGGGGAGACAGTATAATGACCAGACACACGAGCTTTGAGAGCCGCGAGGGCTGGGCACCAATGTAGGATCTGCCGCCTCTTGGGAACAAATCCTTAATCTCACCCAGAGCCCCAAACTCCTCCACTATAAAACTGGGGAAATAATACTGATAACACAGGGTCACTGTAGGAAGAAACGAACAATGCCCGAGTAGATATTCAATAAGTGGTAAATGTCATTATAATTATTACCATAGCAATAATTCTGGTATAACGGAAGATATCATGATTCCAGGAACATGCCAGCAGCCCCTCCCCTAAGCAACTCCACTGCAGACTTATAGTCAGATGCTTTGCTATCCATAGCAAGATAGCTGGTCCCTCTGCCTCACTGCGCCAAGAGCACCAGGCCCAGATTTCAGTGAGGACGCCAGCAGCACTTCTACAAGGCATGTGGGGCCCATGACAGCTGAGGCTACGCAGAAAGCAATCCTGGTCCCTCTGCCTCACTGCGCCAAGAGCACCAGGCCCAGATTTCAGTGAGGATGCCAGCAGCACTTCTACAAGGCATGTGGGGCCCATGACAGCTGAGGCTACGCAGAAAGCAATCACTGCACTCTCAGGTCCTACAATTCTGACTGGAACAATTCTTACTTACTTATAAGTAAGTTTTCCTTCCAGAATTTACCCTCCAGAGGAGTTCCCTCAAACTGTACTTTTGCACGTCCTTAATCTCTGGGTTCACTCTCCCAGGCCTCAGAGAGGAACACTTCTTGTCTGGACCCGTCTGACAGAATGAAAATTACTGTTTTTCAGTAAAGGGACAAGTTTTCATTTCAATGGGAAAAAATATATATATGTGCAACTTGCTATTTAACTAACAGTACTTAATAGAATTCAAAAATGTATTTGGATCTAAGGAAGGAAAATAGACAAATTAGGTAAATATTTTCGACTTACTTAGGAGGAAAGTAATGCCCCTTCTCCCATCTCCACCCAAAAATAAATTCCTCCTCTAAAAATAATAAAAAGTATCAGGATGAAGTTAATCAATATCAACAGTACTATCACATGTGAAAGAAGAATGGTTACACTCTTCTAATTAGCTGAAAGTTTCTATATCCCCATAGATATTTATTTTTTTCCAAATAAGAAAAAAAATACTTAAAATAGAAACGAGATAAATACCTGCCCTGATCCCTCTGATTTCCTGAGACCTACGTGAACAACATAAAATTGATGACATCTGTGATTAAACTAAAGGTCCAATTGTTTAGAAACAGATCATGATTAAGGGTCACATGATTAAAAAGAATCTGTCTTTTTTTGGTTTTGGTGGCTGGCCAGTACAGGGATCAAACACTGGATTAAAAAGAACTTGAGGGCCGGCCCGGTGGCGCACTGGATGGGTGAGCTGCTTGGGAAGTGCGGCGGCGCTCCCGCCCGAGGGTTCGGATCCCACATGCAGACCGGTTCCCGCTCGCTGGCTGAGCGAGGCGCGGGGGCAACACCGAGGGTTGCAGTCCAGTTGCCGGTCCCCGGTCCGGTGCGGGGGCAGCACTGAGGGTTGCGATCCGTTGCCGGACACGGAAAAAGACAAGACAAAAAAAAAAAAAAGAACTTAAAGAACTTGAAAGGCAGGGGCTGGCCTGTCACTCAGTTAGAGTGTGCTGAGAACACTAAGGTCCGGGGTTCAACCCCTGCACCAGCTCCCTCCCCCACCAAAAAAAAAAAAAAAAAAAATTGAAAGGCAGATTTCAGAAAGGTAAAAGGTCAAACAATCTCTTTGTGGGACTCAAAAATACTGTTTCCAGACCATCACTTGAGAAACTGTCTTTTTTTTTCTTTATTTTTTTCTTCAAACTGGTGATATCTGCTCCAGAGCGAAACTAAGTACTATTTTGGTCACAGACCATAAAAAAAAAAAATAAATAAATAAAAAAAAATAAGCTTCTGCTTTTATCTTTGTGTGATAGTGACATCTTCTGGCCAAAAAAGAGTGCTACACATCAACAACTGAATATATAAACACGAACTTCCTCCTCAAAAGAGGTAGGGAGCAGTAAATGTTGCCCCCTCAAGATCATCTGTCTGTATAAACTGCTTCTCTCTCTGCCATACCATGACCCTTCAGTTTCCACTGAGAACTTCTCTGAAGAATGAATTTACCGCTTGCCCTTTAAGAAAATGCACTATGATTTGATCCCTATACCAGCCAGCTGCCAAGAAAAAAAAAGGAAAAGCACTAAGTGAATAGACAAGAAAAATAAAAATAAGAAATTCTGTAGAGTTGTGTTTCTAGGGAAAAAATTAATTTCTAATGTGGATTCAAAATTTTAAAAGATTTATTCTAGACTCAAATTGAATAAGAGGTTTTTTTTTAAAGGTAGAAACTTTAACATTAAATTATTCAATATACCTAAGTTATTTAGTTACCTATTGAAGTTCAATTTCATTCCATTAAGCCTCTGCAACAACAACAAAAAGGAGGCACTCCTGCATTCTAAGTCCTGTATGGACCTTCTGGATCTTGCCTTCACAAGTTAGGACAGGTGTGTTTTTCAAGTTATGCACTTTGTATAATGCATCTTATTACATCACAGTCCCTCTTTACTACACACTTACCATCACTACCCTACTACAGGAAAAGTACTGAGCTTCATTTTTAAAAAAATAATAATCCCTCTTCTTATCCTCAGAAATAGTAAATAGCAACAGCATTTCCATCTCCTTAATACCAAAAAGGGGGAAAATTCTACATTTCACACAGGGATACATAAACACCATTTTCATAACAAATACAGATTTCAAATGAAAATTAAGGCTCTATATATTATAAGAAAAGCTTCAAGACATTGAGGTGATCTGAGTTTTAGTGGCCACAGCACACATCACTCTCATAAAAATGAGATAATATATTTGATTATAAAATCAAACCTCACATTTTCTGTTTGCTGTCATTTTTGCCATTCAAGCAAGCCACAGACAAGCTGAGAGATAAGGGGCTTACCAGTGGAGTGTATCGTTAGTGGAAGTCTTTTAAGGTGCCTTGTCGATCGGTAGATCAGGTTATAGCCTCGGTTTCTTACTTTGCTGTGGTGATACTGAATGTAGCGTTCAAGAAGTAAATGCAGAATCCACAAAATAACTTTTCCAAGGATTATGACCGTCTGAACTTTCAGTGGGTTGGTGTAGTTTCCTGGGCACTTGTCCTCATTCGGATCAGGGTAAGAACAAAGCACACCTGTTAAAAATGCTAAAACAACAAACACAACCTGGTGGAAAGAAAAGCAGGATTAATGTTCAATATTAGAAATTAGGAAATAATAATCACCATTCCAGCACATATTCTCATACCTATGACTTTCACTATCCTATTTTCATAAATGAGTTTTAAAACATTTTTAACTTATTTTTACAAAATTTTTAAACAAGTTATAAAAATTTGCAGAAAACTTGGGAAAAAATCACAGATAAGTAAAAATCACCCCAAATCCCATCTAACAGATGACCACTAATGTTTAATAATTTCCTGCCCACCTCTCCTTTATGAAAGTTAAAAAAGGTTAATTTAACACCTCAAAACTAATAAAAATCATGGTTTTAAAAAGTTTATTTTAGGAGAACAGGAATAACTATCTAATTAGATTGATAAAATTTAAATGATGGTGCCAGAATGTGGGCAAACAGGCATTCCCATAGATTGCTGACTGGACTGGGAATTGCTTTTTGGGAATAATTTGGAAATATATGAACCAGACATCCTACTTTAAGGATTCTAATCCTCAGAAGTACAAGTATTAGTACCTAGAAGTGCTAGGTACTAATACTTACTTAAGTATTTTCCATATTCACAAAAAATTAAAAATTGCCCAAATATTGTATGTGTCTATCCATTGTAGAATGTCTGAATAAATTAAGACACATCCACCCGCATTATAGAATATTATGCAGCTACAAAAGAATAAAATAAATCTCTGTATTGGTTTGAACAGATGTCCATGATACATTAAAATTAAAAGAAATAAGTTGTAGAGCATTGTTTCTCAAAGTGTGATTCCAGACTAGCAGCATCAGCATCACCTGAGCATCTGTTAGAAATGCAAATTCTTAGGGCCAGCCCATGGCTCACTTGGGAGAGTGCAGTGTTGTTAACACCAAGGCCATGGGATCAGATCCCATATAGGGATGGCCGGTTAGCTCACTTGGGACAGTGTGGTGCTGACAACACCAAGTCAAGGGTTAAGATCCCCTTACCAGTCATCTTTAAAATAAAAAAAAAAATTAGGACATTTTAAATGTTAGATACAGCCCAATTGCCCTCTGAAGAGCTTATCTATTTTTTAAGAGCATCACCTCCAGATGGATCCTTTTCTCCCGGCCAACTTACATGTATAAACAAGAGAAGATTTGCTATGATGACCGTAGGAAGAGGATGGAATCTAGGTCGAAAATGAGCTTGTAACGAGTGATGTGGGAGAAGGTGGGCATCCAGAAGCGGGTCGTCTTCAATGCTCTGGCTGATATCTAAGGAACTCTGGGGCACACAAAAACAGAAGCAAGCTGTAATCCCCACTTTCTGGATTATGTTTCCAAGACAAATCTACTAAACTATGAAGCTTTTAAAACAATTATACAAGTTAGAGGCAAGAACACATTCTCTACTTAAGGCCATTTTTTAAAATTACCCTCCTCTAGATAACTACTGTATATAACTTGGGTGAAAACAACAATATTAAAATGGCTAGGGGAAACCTTAACTCATTTCTTTCTACATTTCACAAAAAAAATAATAAAAGGTACTTCAAGACATTCATGAAAAAATTTGTATTATCTTTTAATTCTATTTTTCCACAAACTTTTTTTTTTTTTTTTTAAAGATGACCGGTAAGGGGGTCTTAACCCTTGACTTGGTGTTGTCAGCACCACACTGTCCCAAGTGAGCTAACCGGCCATCCCTATATAGGATCCGACCCCGGGGCCTTGGTGTTATCACCACCACACTCTTCCGAGTGAGCCACGGGCCGGCCCTCCACAAACTTTTTTTTTTTTTTTAAAAATGACCGGTAAGGGGGCCTTAACCCTTGACTTGGTGTTGTCAGCACCACACTGTCCCAAGTGAGCTAACCGGCCATCCCTATATAGGATCCGAACCCGGGGCCTTGGTGTTATCAGCACCACACTCTTCCGAGTGAGCCACGGGCCGGCCCTCCACAAACTTTTTTTTAAACACTCTTGTACAAGAATACACAATAGAATACCATGCATGGAATACTTTAGGGAAGCATATAATAAATCAGCAAACGAAAAGCACAGATGATGTAACAAATTTTAGTGAGCTAATTGCATAGAATGAGATGGAAATGAAGATTTCATGGGGAAAAGGGAAGCCTAAGAATAGGATTTTGATACAGACAATAAGGGCTCTTTATTGTGGAAGAGCATAGAGAGTGGGACAAGTGGTGTAAGGAATAGCTGCTGGGTGCTAAGACTGCAAAGATAAATATGGTAATCTGGGTCATGAGCCGCATCTGGGCTGGGCTCCTCAATTTCCAATCTCAGGCATTCGACGCTGCTCTGCAACTTTTTATTCAAAGCCATAGACAGGTTCCTGCTCATGGAAGAATTCTGGTTATTTCTGTTCTCAACACCCCTCTGCCTCAAGCTCTGTTAGCAGATGTCTACGCCTGGACAGCTCTGCTCTTAGCTGGTGTCTGTG
Organism: Galeopterus variegatus; assembly: GCF_000696425.1. NCBI lineage: Eukaryota > Metazoa > Chordata > Mammalia > Dermoptera > Cynocephalidae > Galeopterus > Galeopterus variegatus. The sequence continues at coordinate 65,228 of NW_007732841.1, read as the reverse complement.
CATCCTTCTGTGCCCAAATGGGGCAATTCCCACCAGGGGGCCCTCCTGGACACCCCAGATCTGGATCAAGCCAGCCCTCCACGTCTTTCAAAGCCTTTGTGCTCACTTCTGGTTCTTTTTCTTTTTTCTTATGGTGAAAAAAGTTGTATATTTGGAATTAACCATCTGGACTTAGTTTAGATGATCCCAATTTTGTTGTCATAGTCAGGAGCCAGTCGAACATATGCCATCTTCTCTCCATCAGGGCTGATTGGGGTGTTGACCTCGGCCACACCAGTGTCCCAGAGCTTCTTCACAGCTTGTTGGATCTGGTGCTTATTGGCCTTGACATCCACAATGCACACAAGTGTGTTGTTGTCTTCTGTCTTCTTCATGGCAGATGCAGTGGTCGGGGGGACCTTGATGATGGCACAGTGGTCAAGCTTGTTTCACCTGGGGGTGCTCTTCCCAGGATATTTGGGTCCCCTCCAGAGCCGCAGTGTCTTGGGCCGCCAGAAGGTGGGTGATGTGTGGATCTTTTTTTGTGGCTCTGGATGCCTTTCAGCACTGCCTTCTTGGTCTTCAAGCTTTTGCTTTGGCTTTGGCAGGGGCAGGAGCTTCCTCCTTTGCCTTAGGCACCATCTTGTGAAAGGGCTGTGCTCACCTCTTCTATCATACTGACCTGTGATGGGCTTTTTTTTTTTTTTTTTTAAAGATGACCGGTAAGGGGATCTTAACCCTTGACTTGGTGTTGTCAGCACCACGCTCGCACAAGAGAGCTAACCGGCCATCCGTATATGGGATCTGAACCCATGGCCTTGGTGTCATCAGCACCGCACTCTCCCGAGTGAGCCACGGGCCGGTCCCTTGTGAGGGGCTTCTGACTCCCTCTTCCCCACTAGACCTCATTGGACCCACTGACTCCCCTCTTACTTGTCTTTGTAATCCTAGCACCCAACACTGTCTCATGGTTGTCACTCGATGAACACCTGATGGATGAGTGAATGAATGAATGTCCCCAAACTGTCTTTGCAGTGTTCCCTAACTCAACTATGGGCATCATCAAAGACCTGGGCTAATCAGGAAAGATTACGAGGACACACAGGGGGAACCAACTCTGAGCAGAGGCAGTGAGAGCTGTGGTTAAGGGCAGGCTCCTCAGGCAAACTGCCTGGTGGTTCAAATGTCAGTTCTGCTGCTCACTAGCTGAAGGCCACTAGCTTCACCTGTCCACGCCCCAGTATCCTCATGCACAGAAGGAGACTGATAGTTCCTGCTTCATAGCTTTGCTGGGAAGATTAAATGAGTTACTACGCAGAAAAGTGCTTAGAGCGCTACCTGGCACAGAGTGAGCAGTCAATAAATATTAGTCACTATTATCTCTTTATTAACTCTTGCTTTTCACTTGCTTCCTGCTATGGTCTCAATGTCCGTGTCTTCCAAAATTGGCATGTTGGAACCTAACACCCAATGTAATAGTATTAAGAGGTGGGGCCTTTGGGAAGTGATTAGGTCATGAGGTCTCCACTCTCACAAATGGGATTAGCGCCCTTAGGAAGGAGGCCTGAATGAGCTCTCCTCATTTCTCCACGTGAGGACACACTGGGAAGGCACCATCTTCGAAGCAGAGAATGAGCCCTCACCAGGGCTGTGACACCTTGACCTTGGATTTCCTGAATCTGCTGGCACCTTGATCTTGGACTTTCCAGCCTCCAGAACTGACAGCAATAGATTTCTATTTATAGATTACCCAGCCCAAGCATTTTGTTATAGCACCCCAAACAAACGACACACTCATCATATGAGCATTACCATTCTAACTCCTAAACCTGTTCTTTCTGCTCTTAGTCCAGGCCCTCAGCATTTCTCATGGCCTTTTGCTAGTATCTTCCAGTCCCCAGGCCTCAGCAACCTCTCACTGTTGCCAGAGTTCTTTCAATACAAGCATCCGTATTTCTTTCCTTAAAAAGCTTCGGTATTTTGCCATAATCCTCAGGACAAAGTCCCAATCCTTAGTCTGGCTATCTGCTTTACAAGCCACTTTAATACAAGCATCCTTAAAAAGCTTCGGTATCTCGCCATAATCCTCAGGACAAAGTCCCAATCCTTAGTCTGGCTATCTGCTTTACAAGCCACTTTTCGGGACTTGCCTCTCACCATTTCCCTTCCTCCTGGTGCTGACTGCTCACTATATACCCATCTCTTACAAAGCCCTTCCAACTTATTCTACTTATTCTTCCCCACCTGTCACATGCCTGTCACAGCAAAAATGCAGCCTTCTCTGTGACATCTTTCCCGCATCCCAGACCCAGCACAGTTTTGGTTGGACGGCAGACATTGCAAGATTCACCTGTTTGGGTGCTGGACATTTTTGTGTTCCTATAAATATTCCTGAGCTTTGTTCTGGGATGCAGTTATTTAGAAATAGTCTGACCTTTTTGGTCTTGTGTTTAAGACATTAGATGGGCCATAGCCCATGGTCAGTCTAAGGCTAATTACTTCCTACTATGGAGGCAAGAACTTTCTGAGTACTCTACCTAAATGCCCTGTGAATTATGAGGCTACCAGTCTGGCTGGTGGGTGGAACAGGCACAATTCCTTATCCTGCCTGGAAAACTGTTCCTTCTAATCCTTTTGGATCGTTCTTTTTAAGGCCTCCAGTTTTTTTTTTCACACTCTGATCAGGACTCTGCTGGATACACGGGGGCACCAGGGGATTCTCTCCAGATCTCCAGCGTTCTCCCTCTTTGCAGCTCCCCCGTCTCTGGGAATTCTGTCCTGTGAACCCTAGTTGCCTTGGTCTCCCCAACCTTCAGCTCCATCTTGCCATCTCCTTTCTTGACACTGCCTGCAAACTCTCTCAAGGTGATAAGTTGCGGCAGTGATAGGGTTTCCCATCTCTGAGACTACTGTCCCTCATTTCCTGATGTCCAATATCTCAAAAAGTGTTGTATCATATATTTTATCTAGTTTTTTGGTTGTTTCAAGCAGAAAGGTAGATATCGTCCCAGTTACTTCATCTTGGCTGGTAACAGAAGTCCCTACTGAATTCTCATACATCTCTATTATTACTCTTAATACTAAGCACATGGTATTGAAATTGTTGGAAGAAAGTGTGCATCACAAGGGCAGGGACTCATATTCTTTGTAGCTTTAACACCTGATACGTAACAGGTGCTCAGTATGTGTGTTGAGGGTTGGCCGGTTAGCTCAGTCGGTTACAGTGGTGCTGATAACACCAAGGTCCAGGGTTCAACCCTGTTCCTGCAAACTACAAAAAAAAAAAAAAAAAAGTGTTGAGTGATGAAAGACTGCCCAAATAAACCCCTGGGACCTGGGAGATTTAAACAAAGCTAGCAAAACGTTAACTGTAAGACAATAATCTACTTCATCGCCCACAACGTCACTTTCATGCATCTTCTCCTCTGGCTCGAATGAGCTTTCTATAGTGCCCTACAAATATCCTCTCTTATCTTTTTCAGAATTCAACTCATCTTTCATGGTCCCAACCACAACTTATGTTCTCATAAAATTTGTCCCGCTAAGTGTTTTCTTTCTACTTTAAAGTCCTAAAAAACATACTGCCCATAATATTCAGTTGGAGTGTTTCTTATGCTGCCTGATATTGTTTCCTTTTTTATGTATGTATCTTTTGTTTTTCTGGACTACACTGAAGGGGTTGGGGACTTTTCTATGCCACTTACTAGTATTTGGTGGCTGTATCAAATATACTGTCCACTGAATTCTATAGAATATATGTCGTATAACCATACAAACAGCACCTCGTCATACTGTTAACTGACCATATGCTAGTGAAGGGTG
>NW_007732841.1:58012-61315 GCF_000696425.1 Galeopterus variegatus | reverse complement strand
GTATAACCATACAAACAGCACCTCGTCATACTGTTAACTGACCATATGCTAGTGAAGGGTGAGGGGACGAGGACTCCTGTATCCAAATGATTTCTACATTTCTGCTACTAATAACTATATTAATACCTGTAGAAGATATCTGTTGTTTTTGCCAGCATGGTATTTTTCCCTTTTCTTTTGTGATATTAACTCTACTCCTCTGGGGATCCACTGTCTACCTCTGCATTAAGTCTTAGTGGGAACATCCTTCTATACCCGTCACTCTCCGCTGGCCTAGGGGTGATCATGGAAAAAAAAAAAAAGGCCAATCCAACTCTCTCCATGAGCAGCAAAGGAAAGAAAGACCATGGTTGAGACAGATTCATTTCAGGGTAGACCCCGAAAGGATTCCTGTCACTTAGATCCTTTGAACTGCCCGTTTGGTTTCTTTCAGAGGCCTTGGTATGCATTCACCCTATTTCCTTTCAAATAAATCCCTTTATTCTTAAATTACACAGAGCTGGTTTCACTGCTTGCAAACAATGAACCCTAACTAATACACAGCCATTGACTCTTAACTCATTTAAGTGTCTGGGCCTAATGACATGGTCCTTAATTTTTAGCTTTTTACTAAATGCTAGAAATACTATCTACAAAATACCAAAAGCAGGTGATTTACTCAGATCCACAGTGATTTCAGCATGTAATTATTGGAGAAACATTAACGTCCAATTGTTTGGTGCAAAACAGATTTCTAGGATGGCACTCATCCTAAGCTAAAAGCTACAGATCCAAGAAACCTGGGGCAGCCCCAACCGAGAAGCATTTACTGCATGTGTTTTTCTAAGAGTCTCTCATTTTCTTCTCAGATACTCGTTTNCCAGCGTTCTCCCTCTTTGCAGCTCCCCCGTCTCTGGGAATTCTGTCCTGTGAACCCTAGTTGCCTTGGTCTCCCCAACCTTCAGCTCCATCTTGCCATCTCCTTTCTTGACACTGCCTGCAAACTCTCTCAAGGTGATAAGTTGCGGCAGTGATAGGGTTTCCCATCTCTGAGACTACTGTCCCTCATTTCCTGATGTCCAATATCTCAAAAAGTGTTGTATCATATATTTTATCTAGTTTTTTGGTTGTTTCAAGCAGAAAGGTAGATATCGTCCCAGTTACTTCATCTTGGCTGGTAACAGAAGTCCCTACTGAATTCTCATACATCTCTATTATTACTCTTAATACTAAGCACATGGTATTGAAATTGTTGGAAGAAAGTGTGCATCACAAGGGCAGGGACTCATATTCTTTGTAGCTTTAACACCTGATACGTAACAGGTGCTCAGTATGTGTGTTGAGGGTTGGCCGGTTAGCTCAGTCGGTTACAGTGGTGCTGATAACACCAAGGTCCAGGGTTCAACCCTGTTCCTGCAAACTACAAAAAAAAAAAAAAAAAAAAAAGTGTTGAGTGATGAAAGACTGCCCAAATAAACCCCTGGGACCTGGGAGATTTAAACAAAGCTAGCAAAACGTTAACTGTAAGACAATAATCTACTTCATCGCCCACAACGTCACTTTCATGCATCTTCTCCTCTGGCTCGAATGAGCTTTCTATAGTGCCCTTCAAATATCCTCTCTTATCTTTTTCAGAATTCAACTCATCTTTCAGGGTCCCAACCACAACTTATGTTCTCATAAAATTTGTCCCGCTAAGTGTTTTCTTTCTACTTTAAAGTCCTAAAAAACATACTGCCCCATTAATATTCATTTGGAGTATTTCTTATGCTGCCTGATATTGTTTCCTTTTTTATGTGTATATCTTTTGTTTTTCTGGACTACACTGAAGGGGTTGGGGACTTTTCTATGTCACTTACTAGTATTTGGTGGCTGTATCAAATATACTGTCCACTGAATTCTATAGAATATATATAGTATAACCATACAAACAGCACCTCGTCATACTGTTAACTGACCATATGCTAGTGAAGGGTGNTTCCTCGCCCTGAGGGCGGGGCAATGGGCAGCGGCACCACCCCCAGTCCTCGGTGCCTGTGGACGCCGGCGACAGCTGCTGTGTCAGCTCTTGGCCAGAGACGTGGGCGTTAAAGGGGCGTTCCTAGTCCACGATTTTAATTATTTGGGGGATGCCACTTGCTTAACAGGTTAACTTTTTTTGGTTGCAGACACAGGTCTGTGCTTAGGTAGCACTCACGATAAAATGCCGCTCCACCAGTAGAGGGACAGGAGTAGAATAAAGATTCCAATTTCCATGACATAGTTAGAGATTTCACAAAAGGGAAACGAAGCAGTTCAGACATTTTTGGGCTTTTGTTTCTTTTAATGGAATAATAAAAGAAAACTTTTAAAAATTTTCCGATAATGGATGACGATTGTAAAAATGTAAGCAAACCAGGAAAGTGAAATTTTCTGTTAATACCAGCCCCCAGAGAACACCTGATACACTTTCATACGTTTTATTTTATTTTATTATTTTTTTTTTTGTCTTTTGTCTGTGTCCGGCAACGGATCGCAACCCTCAGTGTTGCCCCCGTACCGGACCGGGGACCGGCAACGGGATCGCAAGCCTCGGTGTTGCTCCCGCGCCTCGCTCAGCCAGTGAGCGGGAGCCGGTCTGTATGTGGGATCCGAACCCTCGGACGGGAGCGCCGCCGTGCTTCCCAAGCAGCGCACTATCCAGTGCGCCACCGGGCCGGCCCTTTCATACGTTTTAATGTTAATTTGTCCCTTTTTTTTGTCGTCCTTTTTTTTTCCTTTTCGTGTGATCTTTTTAATGCTTATTTGTGCATTGAATATAGTGTGATNTAAAAATTTTCCGATAATGGATGACGATTGTAAAAATGTAAGCAAACCAGGAAAGTGAAATATTCTGTTAATACCAGCCCCCAGAGAATACCTGATACAGTTTCATACGTTTTAATGTTAATTTGTCCCTTTTTTTGTCGTCCTTTTTTTTTTTCCTTTTCGTGTGATCTTTTTAATGCTTATTTGTGCATTGAATATAGTGTGATCCTGTTTATGACATTGGTAAGATAAAACCACATAAACGTTAGCAAAGAAGAAGATGCTGTAAAGCTCCACATTCATCTTCAAGTCTTGTAGTCCTGAGATTCTGTGAACTATTTCCCAACAGCCTTTTGTGGATAAGCATTTCCTTTTTCGAGCCTTTAGAAATGTTGAAAAATCATCCATGCACATTCACATTGATTCATCAGTTGTTAATATTACATCACAGTTGCTACCCGCGTGTGTGTTTGTTCACACACATTTTTTAACTGAACCATTAGGAAGTAAGTTGAAGATACTGATCTAAAAGAAACT
>NW_007732841.1:52871-57080 GCF_000696425.1 Galeopterus variegatus | reverse complement strand
GAGCTGGTCAGAGTAGATTTTTTTTGTTATCAAGAACACTATGAAACTTAATTCATAGATACTTCATTACCTAAAAATAAAGGTATTTTTTCTACATAACCACAATATTATTATCACACACCCAAGAAAACTAATAGCAATTATGTATTTACTAATAACTAATCCATGGCAAAAAATTTCCACATTATCCCCCACATGTCTTTTGTAGCCACCTTTTTTTTTTTTTTCTCCTACCAATGAGGATCCAATCAAGGTTCACACATTTCATTTAGTTATTATGTCAAGACATGCATTTTAACAGGTACAGTGTATTGGTTAAGACCAGGGCTCTAGAATTAGTTATGGAGGTTTGAATTCTACATCTTACTAAGCATGTGATATTGGGCACTTCGTGTAAGTTCTCTAGGGATCAGTTTTCTTATCTGTAAAAATAGAACTGTTAGTTCCCATTTCAAAGAGATTTTTGATTAAATAAACACTTCATATAGTGTTTACAAAGCACTCAGCAAATATTAGCCACTTTTTTCCTGCCACATTTATGGAGGCATTATTAACATGTGTATTCAATGTTTTGATAATACTTGAAAAATATGTTATTCAAATAGTTCAGCAAATTTTTTTATGGAGGTTGAAGTTTTTCAAAATAAAGGAAGTTTGGGGGAAAAAAGACGACAGTGTACTTGGTAGGCTAAAGGGCTTGCTTAGGGCCGAGCCCATGGCACACTCGGGAGAGTGCGGCGCTGGGAGTGCAGCAGCGCTCCCGCCGCGGGTTCGGATCCTATATAGGGATGACCGGTGCGCTCCCAGCGCTCACTGGCTGAGCGCGCAGCCGGTCTCAGAAAGGACAAAAAAAAAATAAAGGGCTTGCTTAAATTTTAGGATAGGGATAATCTGTGATCACTCAATATAAACCAGAAGGAGCAATCGTGTTAAGAAATAGAATTCTAGGGGATGGCCAGTTAGCTCAGCTGGTTACAGCACGGTGTTATAACACTAAGGTCAAAGATTTGGAGGCCCTTACCGTCCGGCCGCCAAAAGAAAAAAGAATTTTGAACTTTGCAAGGTTTTATAGGAGGAGATGGATGCGAGGGAGTGAGGTTGTCAGGCTAGGAGGTGTTTACTTCAGTAGGAGACCTTGACTTCTGGGAAATAGGGTGACTGGGAGAAAACGTTCTCTGGAAAGTCAAGGGCGACTCTTCAGAAGAATGAGGGGGAACAAGATTGATCTTGTCTTACCGTTTTCTTTAGGCTTAGCCATGCAAGAATTGGGGCTATTTCATGTTTAGTATGTCCAAATCAAAAGTTAAAGTATATAATTGCCACCAAAAGTCACCAATATTCATTCTCAGGGAATACAGGTAGAAACAGCATTTTAGTTGCAGGAATATGGTTCTGTGGTACTTTATCCAAAATGGAACCCTCCCCCAAATGTATTTTTATTTATTCAAGCACAGATGATATATATGGAAATTTATAAATATATGTTATATACATATTTCCTATATATATATATTATAAATTTATAAAACTTATCAGAGGGAAATATTATTAAAATCTCAGCCCATATAATGCACTAGTGATTGTTAAAGCAATTTAAATAAGCATAGTCCTGTAAAGAAATTATATTTATAAAAGCATCTGACAATTCATTTTTGGATGATTGAAGATCTTTTGGTGAAGATTCTTGCATTTGTCTCTCTGCCCATTCCCTGCCCTTCGGTCTCCCACTCCACTTTCTTTCCCATGGCAGTCCATAGAAACTAGAATTCTTCCTCAAGGTGGATCATAGAAACTAGGAATATTACTCTAGCATTCCTCTGCCTTTCTGTGTATGAGCTGGCCATAAAGAAATTCTCTGACATACCGTACTTTATTTGATCACATTTCTACACAGGTGTCCACCCTGCAGCAAACCCAAGCATAAAAATAGACAGTTTTCCCTGAGTCTGGGTTTTCATTTGCAGAGACTTCCATGTGACATAAAACTTGGATTTAAAAAATGTATTACACTTTTCATTTGTTAACGTGTCTTTTGTTATAGGAGTGTCAGCTGTGACCCTTATGATGGGGAGAAAAGGTATTATATCTTTCCGCCCCTACAGAAACAAACAGTTCACCATTAGAAGGTTTGAGTCTGAAGCCCCGTCCTTCCTCTAAGTGTTGTCACCATCAATATTGTTCCAGGCACAGTGCTTAGCCCTGATCACAAACATTAAAATGTTTATAATATCTCACTGACTTTTTTCCATCATCTAAATGTGCCCTATTATTCAGCCTACCACACCTAGTATGATAGGTCCTGCAAACAGTGGGTGCTTAATTGAGATTTATTATAGATTTTGTGCGTGTGTGTGTGGCTGGCCAGTATCATACTTATTTTTTTGTTTAACTTGCCTTTTAAGTCAAATTTTGAATTGATCTTAGATTTTTCTACAATTTTCTTAGCTTTCCTATACCTATGTCAGAAATGCACATATCCCAAATTCTGGCTTTAGATAATGCTTTGTAGCTAAGTCTCTTCTAGATACCCAGAGAGATGTCACTACAATTTTTTTCCTTTTTTTTTTTGGTTTTTGGCAGCTGGCCAGTAACCCTTGACCTTGGTGTTATCAGCACCAGCTCTAACCAAGTGAGCTAACTGGCCAGCCCTGTCACTGCAAATTTCCCTTTCAATGAACAGACAAAAAAAGTAAGTCAACAGTTATTTAGTATATCACACTTGATCTTAGACAAAAGGCCAAGAAGCAATTGTTATTTTAGTCTATCAAATTATAATTGGTTTACGTATTTTTTTTTTAGGAAAAGTTTTTTCTAAAAAGAAATTTAAATATATTGTGAGCAGTTGGAAATATTACAGTTTCTATTTATTTGGTTCATAAATGTTTTTGTCTTTCGAAGCATGGTGTACCACAAATAGAATCCAATTGTAACCAAATATTTCAAATTCGGGTGTCAAATGACTGTTACAAGTCCTCAGGACCTATGAAACTTCAGACTTGCTACCAGCCCCTCCCCCCTCCTTACTGGTTTTTCTCCTAAAGTTCTTGTGATCTCACACCCTGACATTTAAAAACACACTTATTTTTGAAGGCTGAAAATTTTTATTTTTATTTCACTGACTAATTCAGGAGTGGGAGAACAAATTTGCTAAAATTTCCCAGAATAATTTTATCTTTGGATAGATACCAAATATGTAAAGTTTCAGACCAAAACCAAATTTTTTCTGAAAGTTTTAAGAGAAAACACAGAAACTTACGATGAACATACATTTTGTAACTTTCGTGAAAATCAAGGCTATTACTTAGTAATTATAGAGCTGACCTCATTTAATCATTCCTGATTCTACTCTAACGCTAAATACCAGGAATAGGCTCTGGCATCCAGCCGGATTGGTCTGTAGCATTTTTCATGGGAGGATTTTCTTATATCAGAAATAACCAGAAGATGGGGCTTTAACATTTTGGAATGACATCTCTTGTAATTAAATTCTAAACGTTTAAGAAGTAAAATTTTTCTTTCATAATACAATTTATAATTGTGTGTTGAGGTCTAAAAAAATATTTGAAAGTGTCCCTCAACAATTTGTAAAATAATTATATTGATTCTCCAGTATTTAGAAAAACTTGTATCTTTTGAATCTGAAATTGTTTGGACAAAGGTAAAATACATTAGAATGTGCAATGACTTGTTGCTTACAACACCTTTGTTAATATAAGCTAGAGATGGATTTATCCTTTAATATAAGTGAAAATTAAGTTACATAGAGTTAAAATGGAGAAAAAAATGGAAGACAAAAACAAATAATACATGATTTTGTACATGGGTGTGTGCATACTCTGCCTCTCTACGAGACAGATTCTAGGTACAGTGTTTGTGTGGACATGACAATTTACAAAGCACTTACACATGTTTAAATAATATTTCTATTTGGGTCCTATTACAATCCTCAGAGGTGGGGTTGTGCAATATTATTATGTGAATTGTTGAGAAAATTAGTAAGAGAATTTAAATGACTTGCCCAAAGTCACCTGTTAATAATGAGGAAACTGGAGTTTGACTACATGTTCTGCACTCACTCATTTATTTATTCATTCTTTAAAATGGGACACTGTGGTGGGCACTGTGGGAAACTAAAAAAAAAATCAATAAGAAAAGTCCCATGCTTCCTTGTTTCTATTCTTTGCCTTCTGGCTGGTCTTTGTAAACACT
>NW_007732841.1:40583-52434 GCF_000696425.1 Galeopterus variegatus | reverse complement strand
TTTATTTATTCATTCTTTAAAATGGGACACTGTGGTGGGCACTGTGGGAAACTAAAAAAAAATCAATAAGAAAAGTCCCATGCTTCCTTGTTTCTATTCTTTGCCTTCTGGCTGGTCTTTGTAAACACCGATCTCAGATTCACCTTCAGATTCCTGTATGTATATGGACCGAGTGAATTATACTCACTAATCCCCATCAGACCTCAGCTGTCTCCCAGTTGTGCTCCAGCACTGTGTCCTGATCTCCAACCCAGTTCTCTGGTATCTCCTGTTAGCCCTTTTCCATTTTCAGCTTTCTATTCTCAGACATGACTCCCGAATGTTTTGATGTGTAGCTGAGGCTGAGAAGGAGAAAAACAGAAACTCTTGGAGAATGAGTAAATACTTCACTATGGATGAGGTGCAACTGAGTTGGATCTCTCAAACAAAAGTAGAAAGAGGGGATACTTGGATTGGAGGGTGTGAAAGAACCCAAATGAGAAGCCACAGTCTTCCACACTGAGCGAGCGGTCGCTTTCTAATCTGGCTCTGATTCAGTTCTGAGTGATAAGGAGGCTTCATCTTCTTTCAGGAAACTCACCCTCCTGAGTCTGCGTCTTTATCTGTATAACCCTTCTAGAGTGAAAGAGTCCTAGGTCCTTTCCAACTTGAACTTTATATTTCTTTTATATGTGATCCCCAATTGATGGATAATTTAATGAATGATATTGGGAAAACCAGCTAGAAAGAAGAAAATTAAGCTGGATCACTCCCACACTCCTCAAACCAAAATTAATTCCTAAAGTTTCAAAGATTTAAACATAAAAAAATAAATCAAAAGTTCTAGAAAAAACATTTGAATGTAATTTTAGGATAAAGAAAGATTTCCATTCATGACCCCAAATACAGAAACAATAAAGAAAAAAAGTTTAGTAAATTTGTCTACATAAAGAGTCTGAAATTTCTGCATGGGAAAAAAAAGGCAACATAATATTAAAACATAAATGACAAATGACAAATAACTAAAAACAACCTGAATATCCATTATATGGGTAATAACTAAATAAACTATGGTATCATACTTAGAAGACTATTCAACCATTTTAAAAAATGAAGTAGATTTACATACATTGGCAAAATAAAAAGCTTTATAATATTGTATGTCACAAAAGCAGGTTGCAAAATAATAGATATGCTATAACTTATTAATGAAAATTAAATACAGATATAATGCAAAAACCAAATATTTTAATATGCAAATATTTGCTATGAGAGTACAGAGCCAGAGCAATTAGAAGACAAAGAAATGAAAGGCATTCAAATAGAAAAGAAAGAAGAAAAACTATCTCTATTCACAGAAGACAAGATGCTATACCTAGAAAACATGAAGAATCAACCCTCCAAAAAAAGTTAGAGCTAATAAATGAATTCAGAAAATTTCAGAATACAAAATCAACCCCAAAATTGGAGACACACTTCTTGATTTCAAGACTTGCTACAAAGCTACAGTAAGCAAAGCAATATAGCACTGGCATAAGGATAGATACATAGAACAATGGAATAGATCCTGGAAATAAACCTACTCATCTATGGTCAATCAATTTCCAACAAAGATGCTAAGATTATTCAATGGGGAAAAAATAGTCTCTTTAAGAAATGGTGCTGGTGGGCCGGCCCGTGGCTTACTTGGGAGAGTGCGGTGCTGATAACACCAAGGCCACGGGTTCGGATCCCTATATAGGGATGGCCGGTTCGCTCACTGTGGAGAGCGTGGTGCTGACAACACCAAGTCAAGGGTTGAGATCCCCTTACTGGTCATCTTTTTTTTTTTTTTAAAAAAAGAAATGGTGCTGGGAAATCTGGATATGCCATGTAAAAGAATAAAGTTTGACCCTTAACTTACACCATAAACAAAAATGAACTCAAAATGGATTAAACATCTAAATTTAAGAGCTAAAACTATAGAATGTTTATAGGAAACACAGGGGCAAATCTGCATAACCTGAGATGTGTCAATAATTTCTTAAATATGATACTAAAAGCACAGGCAACAAAATAAAAAAATAAGTAAATTGTACTAAATTAAAATTTAAAACTTTTGCATATCAAAGGATGGTATCAAGAAAGTAAATAGGAAACCCACAGAATGAGGAAAAAAATTGTAAATCATATATATGATGAGGGTTTAGTATCCAGAATGTATAAATAACTACTACAGCTCAACAACAAAAAGACAAAAAAAAAAAAAAAAAAAAAAAAAACCCTATTAAAAATTAGGCAAAGGACTTGAACAGTTTTTAGCAGTTATGAATAGTATATTCTCCAAAGAAGACATACAAATGCCCAATAGGCATATAAAAAGAAATTCAACATCATTATTCATTACAGCAATGCAAATCAAAAACCACAATGAGATATGTTGGGAAAATAGAATAATTTAATCAGGCTCCCCTCGCCTCAGGGCTGGTTGGGGATGGTTCAGTAGACATTGTGTGTGTGGGGTGGCCTGCCCGGTGCCACCTCTTTGGCTGGTGTTTACTGCCTGGGGCGGCCACCATCAGCATGGCTGTGCTTTTCTAAACCTACGGCTTCCAAGGAACTTACCTAGCTCATAGGCCTGCATGAAGGGGTCTGGTGACCCACCCTGGCATGTGAAGGGTTGTGACCCAGTCTGTGAATGGGCTTGAGGGGTCTGTGGGCTCCAGATCCAGCCTTAGACTGACAATCGGCCCAGTCGGTGCAGGATTACAAGCAGGTAAAAGAGCATCACAAGTGGCATAGTTATGGTCAAGTAGCTTTTCACAAACCGGATTAAGAGCTAGACAATCAGTGCTGTGAGGATTCCAGGCCTTAGCCTAGCCAGACAAGACACCACTTCACAACTACTAACATGGCTATAATCAGAAAAACAGAAAATAAGAAGTATTGGTGAGGATGTGTAACCCCCGTACATTGCTGGTGGGAATAGAAGATGAAGCAGCTAAGAACAGTTTGGCAGTTCCTCCTATGGAATTACCATAGGACCCATGAATTCCAGGTTTAGGTACACACCCCAATGAATGGAACGCAAGGACTCCGACAGATACGTGCACGCCAATGCTCATTGCAGCATTATCCCAATGGCCAAACGGTAGAAACAACCCAACTGTCTATCAACTGATGAATAAACTCACACCCTGGATATACACACAGCTGGACATTATTCAGCCATAAAAATGAAGTTCTGATACATGCTGCTACACGATGAACCTTGAAAACGTTATGCTAAGGGAAATAAGCCAGATACAAAAAGGACAACGATTTTATAATTCTAATTACATAAGGCTCCTAGAAGAGGCAAATTTATAGAGACAGAAGGTACATTAGAGGTTACCAGGGATTGAGGGCAGGAGAGATTAGGGAGCTATTGTTTAATGGGTACATAGTTTCTGTTTGGGATAATGAAAAAGTTCTGGAAAATGAATAGTGGGGAGTTATTGTTTAATGGGTAAAGAGCTGCTGTTTGGAGTGATGAAGAACTACACATCATGTAATTAACATGGCAAGTGATATATCGTCAATATTTTACCACAATAAAAATATAGGCTTTTTTCTTTTCTTTTTTTTTGTGACTGGTAAGGGGATCGCAACCTTTGGCTTGGCATCGCCCGCACCACGCTCAGCCAGTGAGCGCACCGGCCATCCCTATATAGGATCTGAACCCATGGCCTCGGCACTCCCAGCGCCGCACTCTCCCGAGTGAGCCACAGGGTCAGCCCATAAAAATATAGTTTTAAAAAAGTCTGTAATATACACATTAAACTGCTTACTGTGTGACTTGAATCATCTCATAATTTTAACCCTAACTCATATGATAAAAAGCTGATTCCCTTATTACAAAAAAGGCACTTCAGGGCTGGCCTGTCAGGCTAGTTGGTTACAGCACAGCCTTATAAAGCCAAGGTCCTGGGTTTGGATCCCAGTATCGGCCAGCTGCCAATAAAGCAAAAGAAGCACTTCAACGTTAAGCAAAGAAAAAGCCTGCAAGAAAATGCGCATATGATATGAATTAGTAGTTCACAGAAAGAGAAATGGAAGCAGCATAGGAAAAATATGTTCAACTTTACTCAATTTTTAAAGTGCAAATTAAAACAACAAAAGACACTATTTTTCCTACCAGATTTATAACGATTAGAAGTACTGGTGAGAGTGTGGGAAACATTCACACACTCTCAGAGATAGTGTAAATTATGCAATATTTTGAGGACAATTTCGCTGATCTGTCAAACTGATCAAATCAACATTTATCCAAGTTATAATCATTTGTCCTTTGACTAGAAATTTTCCTGCAGTTATACCAGAACAAGTGAGAAAGATATGTGTTTATGGATTTTTGTTGCAACGTTGTTTCCAAAATTTCCTCTTTATTAAAAGCAATATCAATCTAAATATCCGTGAATAGGAGACTAGCCAAATAAAACATTGCACTAGTGAAACTTGCCATTAAAAATCATAGGAACAGAAATATAACTAAGTTAACAAAACCCTCAATTTGCAGTTTTATATCTACATATATATTTCCATTTGTGGAGAAAAAGCTATTCATATATTTGCTTTAATATATTCATGAAAATTTTCTGCAAGATGAGGGTGAGGCAGGGGGCTTTTGGAGGGATAGGTTGGATAAAGCGCATAAAGAAAAATCACAATTTGTAATAATAATAGCTTATTATAAATAATATTTTTAAAAAAGAAATTTTTCTACAAGAATGTACAAAAACCACTAATGATTACCTCTACTGAGTAGGACTGGGAATGTAGAATAATGTTTTCTTTATGGTTTAAATTTTTCTGCATTCTGAAATTTTACAATGTGTGACTTTTAAACTTAATTTTTAAATTTTTAATTATTTTATTTTTTTGCATCTGCCCAGTAAGAGGATTCAAACTCTCGACCTTGGTGTTACAATTTTTTAATTTTTAATGATACAGATAATTTATGATTACACAGTACGCAGTTTACTATGTGTATTCCTCTAGACTTTTTTCAGTATATTGTTATAGCATATATTTGCATATTAAAATATTTGGCTTGTCTATTATGCATACTTTTTTATGAATAAAATTATACCATAACTAGTTTTTGCTATATTGTGGAGCTGTTTTTTGCTAACGTATATAGATCTATATCATTTCTAAATTTTTGTATTACTTTTTTATCCCATTTTTTAAGACTGCTGAATAGTATTCTAATTATGAACATCATAGTTTAATCAATCCTCAAATATTTAGTTTGCTTTAAGTTACCTGATATTTCAAATAGTGCTATACGTGAACATTCTTCTACTCCTTTACGCACACTTTTTTTTTTTTTTAAATCTTTTCCTCCCCCCTTTATGCACACTTTTTATGCACGCTTTTTAAAGTACTCTTGGGGCATATGTGGAGGTATTTTTCTAGAACAGGTACATTATTTATAATTAAAAATAGTTTGAAAAAGAATCATGCTCTGAAAAATTAGAAAATTCTTTGAGACATAAATACCTAACAATATAAATAGTATATACTCAGATATTTAAAAGTTAAGTTCTCTCTATAAGTCATTGGAATGTAGCCAAAGGAAACAAAATAGGGGGAAAAAATGACTTAAAAACCCATCACATAGTTCACATGATTGACACATGGTTGAGTTTTGAATTATACATATTGAATCAAATGTGGAAAATTTTAACTGAAGAAATAAAAAAGTGAAGAAATAAAGAAAATAAGCATAAACAAGAATGTGGGGAAGAGTCCTCAGGGATTCCAGACAAAGAGGAGTTAGAGAGTAAAGGTTTCATCAGCACTGAGCAGGCTGTGACTCGGGGCAGGTGCCTGAACTTGCTGGTGGGAAGTGACACCTGTCCGCATGCTCACAGGCAGCTGCAGCACGCCGGCTTGCCCTTCTTTACCTGACAGCAGCCTTTCGGCAGGCCCTCGAAAGTAACAACTCCGAATTTTTTAGAAGTGCTTTTTCTCATACTTTACACATTTTTAACTGACCCGTATCCTTTAATGAAGGAGAAATTAGCAAAGCTTAAACCAGAGACTGAGAGTTTAGAAGGTCGAAAAGAAGACAAAAGCTTTTCTCATCTATTTAGATCCTAGTTCACATTTTCGTGTCTCTCGACCAATAATTGTTTCCTGTAAATACTAAGAATTACATGGCCGTACTTCATCCCCCAACTAGACTGTAGGCCCTGCACGGTACACGGTAGAGTCCATCACACATGGCCCAGCACTGAACACACAACAGATGCTGGTTGAATTGGATTCACTCAACGAGAAACGAAGGGAAAGGTGTAAAAATAAGATACCAGTGGCAGGTAGAAAGTAGGATAAATGAGAGGAAGAAGGATGGGTTAGACAGAAAGATATGGGAAGAAGAGGTGCGGCAGAACAGCGACGAGAGGCCCGAGGGGCTCTTTACTACTTGGATCAAGATCTGTGTGACACGCCAAAAGAGCTGGTGGGGACACAGGAAAATCAATGGGGTAGAATGCTTGAGGCAGGGCCGAGGGGGCCCCAAACACATCCTCAAACATTGCCTGCTGGTAGTGATGGTAGACTGATGCCAGGCGGTGAGCACATGGCTACCCTGGCCACGGATCCTCCTGGCACAGTACCAAGCCACCAAGTGCAACGGTTTCTGGTTTGAGCAGGTGTGCCGTGGTTCACAGCCTTGCACCTTCACTCCTGTAATCCCCCTGGGTCTGTGGAGGATTTGCTGTCCAGGCTGTAAGCGTTAAACCCAATGACAGTCTCGGAATTTCATAAATAGCCTGGGGGAGGGAGGGACTACTTTACAGTATACCTGAAGCCTAAGAAAATAAGCAAAATAAAGTGTTTCATCTCAAATTTTAGGGTCTGAGTAAAAAGTCCTTTTCAGCATGTCTACAGGACATACTTTGGTCCCAAACTATATGATGTGCATATCTCTAAATGCCTGGAAGTTGTTTTATTGTTTTAAGGAGTCCTTGTATTCTGAGCACACTTTCCTGTGTCAGCCTGTCCTCCTAGAGGCAGTGTGATGTCGAAGACATAGCCCTGGAGTCAGAAAACGCAGCTTGAATTCCAGCTCTGTAACTTACCCCTCAGAGCCTTAACTTTCCAAATCTGTAAAATGGGGGAAAAATGATATTTATCTCAGGAGGTGACAGTAGGGATTAAATCTCTTACCCTACACTGGATTGGCACACAGCAGGAACTCGTGACGTTTTAGCTTCCTTCCTGCCTCCCCTCCCACCGCTCCACCTTGTAAACTGCTGGAGAGGAGGGGCCGGGTGCACACGGCGCTCTCGGTGGCATCCAGCACAGCCCTATATGGAATTAAGTGCTTAGTAAATGCTTTTTGATTAAGTTCAGCATCATCATAGCAGGCAAAAAGCACTTTGCTAAATCATTCTGATTAGATGATTTTCCTTGGCAGAAGTTCAGATGGCACCTAGGCTAAATTCAGAGTGTTGTTTTGGAAAATCATATAATGATGCTTCAATTAATTTCTCCCCAAAATGAAATAATTACCACACCTGTCTCACAGCTTTGTTTTTATGCCATTGGACAATCAGATGCCTAGAATTTGAGGGCCTGCTCTTTGGTCAATAACACAGCTGTGGAACATAGAGGCAAAGAGGTGGAGAAGCTGGCTGCTGGTCAGAGAGACTATAAGGCCACCACCCACGCTGCACAGGTCGGGAAGAGAGGGTCGGCAAAGGCCACCAGGCTTTCAGAAGGAACCCGGAGGTCAGCTGCTGTCTCCTGGCCCTTTTCCCTTCGCCGATTTCTACAAGAAACCCATTTACACCAGGTGTTCGTGGATTCTGTCAAACTTTCTGAGGACAGGGGAAGAGTGTGGGGTCTTCTGCCATCCTACCACCCAGCCCTTTCCCTCTCCTCCACTTTTCCCTCCTCTTCAAAACCCAAACAAGTGTTTCTCCTGGCTTCATGCACATCACTTATCTCGTATCCTTTGCTGCTTGAGCTCACTCTCGATGCCCTACCCTTTTCCTCGAGCAGCTTATCAAAATATTTCCTCCAAACAAACTTAGAATTCTCCCTGGGAGAAATTGTTCTTGGTTTGAAATTTTCTGCTTCTCACTACCCCTTCCTCCTCCTCTTCTGCTCCACCCCACAGCCCCCACTCCACTCTGCTGGCTGCTCCCTAGTTGCAAACGATGGGATTTCGGGGGGTGGTTTTGGGGACGGCAAGCTATCTAGAAGCTTTCACAGACTCGCCTCCTGATATTGAGACTGTTTGGGTGTCGTTCCCACAAACCACACTCGCGTTAGAGGTGCGGTTCCCACCCAGCCCCCCGAGCAGTGCTGCTCCCCCGTCAGCAGGCTGCAGGCGGCGGGCTCTTAGAGGTAACATCTTGTCTCAGCAAATGGGACAGACACTTAGTGTTTCTGGTGAAGTGCTTGAAGATGGATGCTCAGGTTTCCTTTTGGTGACATGTCTGAAGAGGATTTTTAGCTAATACTAAAGAAGTGAAGTGAGTTATTTGAAGAGCACTCAGGATGTGTTTGGCATTGTGCTAAGAGGTTGATATACCTAAATATCCGAAGACAGAATTTAAAAATGCGAGGCCTCAACTAATGTGCCTCAACTGTCATCATCATCATTATTTTTTTATTTTTATTTTTTTTTAATATACATAATTTTATTACAAAACTTTTTTAAAAAAACACAAAATGCAATGTCCTAGAAAACCCAAAATGTACTACGATACTAATTCCTATGAGTTTGCTGTGCTACCACACACAAATTAAACCATTAAATATTTAGGAACATTCAACATCAGAAGCTTTAAAATCTAACTGTATGAAGTAGCCCCTCAAAAAGCTACAACCTGCATTTTTAAAAAAGTATTTTCTCTACAAAGAATCTTATCAGCTATACAAAAATCTGTCCCGAGCAGTGCTGCTCCCCCGTCAGCAGGATGCAGGCGGTGGGCTCTTAGAGGTAACATCTTGTCTCAGCAAATGGGACAGACACTTAGTGTTTCTGGTGAAGCGCTTGAAGATGGATGCTCAGGTTTCCTTTTGGTGACATGTCTGAAGAGGATTTTTAGCTAATACTAAAGAAGTGAAGTGAGTTATTTGAAGAGCACTCAGGATGTGTTTGGCATTGTGCTAAGAGGTTGATATACCTAAATATCCGAAGACAGAATTTAAAAATGCGAGGCCTCAACTAATGTGCCTCAACTGTCATCATCATCATTATTTTTTTATTTTTATTTTTTTTTAATATACATAATTTTATTACAAAACTTTTTTAAAAAAACACAAAATGCAATGTCCTAGAAAACCCAAAATGTACTACGATACTAATTCCTATGAGTTTGCTGTACTATATATCTGGATACTCTCCTCTGTGCGTGGGGTAGGAGCACGAAGCCAGAGAGCATGGCCAAAATTCTTTAACTGTGTGTTTGAGAAGAGACATTCTAGGTGTCTTTATTTTTCCTTTTTCTCAGGAATAAGAGTAGGGGTGTTGATAACAGCAAGGTCAAGGGTTCAGATCCCCGAACCAGGCATCCACAAAAAAAAAAAAAAGAGCAGGGAAAGGAGATTAATGTTTACCAGATACCCACTTCTATTTTAGATATTATGTTGCTGCTTTATAAAGATTATTTGGTTAAACCTCATAACCCTACGAGGTAAGCGATATGATGCTCATTTTAAAGAAAAGAAAACCAAGGCTTAGATGAGATATACAACTTCACCAAAGTTGCACAACTATGCCAGTGTGTAAACTCAAGACACCAAAGTCTCTGGTTTTCACCACACACGCAACAAGGAAGGTGGATGTTTCTGAGGGGAGAGAATGTTTTCTCTTTCCTGAAATTATTTTAAAATTGCAAGATTGGGAAACTTGAATAAGGTTACTGTGTTGTCTAGAAATTGATTTTGCGCATTCACTTTTTGAACCATTTTCTTTAATATGGCCTTTATAGAAACCTTAGAGGATGGATAAATCTTAGATGATTTAAACTAAATGGGAAGCAATATAAAACCATTTCATTGCAGATTCTGAGTTTCAGCTCACTCTTCTAATTTTTCAGCAGTTATTATCTTTAAATGAGGCTTCAAATTTTAGGCAGTTTCATTTTTTGCTTTAGGGAAAGAGATTAAATGACCGCTGCATGCTAATATACAAGCATAACAAAGGCAGGGGAATCACTTCATTTCGTTCTCTACCTCAGGTTGTCTCAGCCTATCAAGAGAAGGTTAAGGAAGGAATGAAAATTATTTTCTAAGAGAATCTGATTATTAGAATATTTTCTCCTCCCCTGCTATTTTAATGCTAAACTTGGGTGCTGACAGACTTGGGGGTATCTTTCTTTCTTTCTTTGCTGGCTGGTACAGAGATCAAACTCCAGACCGTGGTGTTATCAGCACATGTTCTAATTAGCTGAGCTAATCAGTCAGCCATACTTGGGGGTGTCTGATGCGTGGCTACAAACATTCTTAATAATTCTGATGACTTCTTTCATGCACTTACCCCTTAATAGTGATGAAATCAATCAGAAGCAAAATTGTTTGGCATATAGGTATCGTAAATGTTCTCTTTTGCTTCAGCTGTTTATGAAACAACTTTTAAGATTTCCTGCCATCTATTTCTAAAAGGGGAAGGAAAGGGAAATGATTTGCAAGTATTTGAAACACCGTGTTTACATTTAGATTTTGGTTTAATCTCATATTTGTGCAGTATCTTTGGTTTGGAAAAGAAGGCTTAGCTAGTTTCTGTTGCTCCAATCAATTGGGACGTTTCCTCATAGGATTGGAAGAACATGAGATGATTTATTTTCATGAAACAAATATTTTTGAGCTCCTGCTGTTTGTAAGGCATCATGCTAGACATATTTTAGAGTATTAGTATATTAGTTAGCTAGGGCTGCCATGATAAAGTACCATGGACTGGGTGGCTTAAACCACAGAAATTTATTTTCCTACAGTTCTAGAGGCTAGAAGTCTGAGATTAAGGGGATGGCATGGTTGATTTCTTCTTAGTCCTCTTCTTGGCTTACAGATGGCTGTCTTCTTCTCCTGTCTTCATGTGGACTTTCCTCTGTGAGCATAGATGTCTGTGTCCAGATTATCTCTTCTTATAAGGACACCAGTCATACTGGGTTGGGGCCAACCCTAAAGAACTCCTTTTAACTTAACTACCTCTTTCAAAACCTTATTGTTACTGACAGACCAGACTTGGCTTGCCCTCTAGCATTAAACAAATGGCTTGAAAGTCCAAAAGTTGGTGCAAGGACTGGAAGGCTTATTCAGATTATCAGTACTCAACTAAAAGTCTAACCAAGCAAACAAAGAGAAAAGAGGAGCAGTGGGGTCCAGTTTATCCTGGTCCCAATCGATGGGGCCAACCTAATCCACTGACGGTAATTGATAGAGCAGTTCTCTCCACTGTTGTCGGCAAAAAGAAGAAAATTACTGACTAGATTTAAATCAGAGAAACAAAGCATAGCCGGGAGCCTCCAGGGTGCACCTACATAGTAGTGGATACAATCCAGCCAAACAGCAGAAGAGGGCTCAGAAAATCAGAGGAAGGTAAAGAGAATAAAGCATTGCCTTGTCAGAATTTAGGCCAGGGGCTCCAGGAGAGATCTACCAGCAGCAGAGACATGGGAGCAAAATAGTCCCAGTGGGCACTTGCCTCTTGCAGCTGGAGTCTTCTCTGGTGCCCAAAGCTTTCCAATTTTCGCCAATGACTAAATTAGACTCTCGGATTTTAAAGTCATAGAAATGAACGATGTACCCAGCAGTAAAGCAAGCAATGCTTTATTAAAAGAGGAGATAGACTTATGCATAATGGGGGGAGCGACAGTAAAGCTAGCCCCCC
>NW_007732841.1:34126-39870 GCF_000696425.1 Galeopterus variegatus | reverse complement strand
GAATTTTGGGAAGACATAAGTCAGCTCATAACAAGAGGAGAATCAGTAAGCAGGAGTGTGACCACTGGTGCTACCAGAACTCACAGTCTGGTGGAGGTGCAAAGAAATAAATAGGAGATGACGATTCAGTATGACAAATACCATAACAGAAGAGATACAGAGGTATGGAGGGGAGTCTTTCAGTGGGAAGTGACATCTGAACTAAAACTAGAATATGAGTGAGGCTGGTCAGTCAAGGGAGAGAGGCTGGTGGGGGAGAAAATAGGAGGGAAAAGGAATGTTCTAGGCTGAGGGAACAGCCTCACAAAAGGCTCAGAAAAAAGGGAAACAACAGGATTTGAAGAACTAGAAGTAGTAGAATGTGGTAAATAATTTAGCACATGTTCTTAGAACTAATCCTGATACACATTAAGGACTCAGTAAGTTTGAGCTATTATTATTAGAACAACTGTCTTAATACCCAACCGTAAGGATTGCATCCAGTAATATAATTGGTCTTATCTCAAGCAGTAGCTAATTTCGCTCACCTCCCATTGCTCATAGGCAGTTATTTACATGCGCAAAGATAAAAGCCAGGACAAATTTACCCAAAACATGTCGGTGGCGAAACACTATGTTATCTAAACTGTCTACGTACAGTTTACAAAGTCATTGCTTAATTACAAAGTCATTGCTTAATCCTCTGCCTGTAAGAACACATTTACTTTAATTTTGGATGGAACATTGATACCGTTTCAATTATTTTTTAAAGATTAGTAAACATACTTTCTAAAACATTCATTTTCATTTTGTTTTCTTAAAAAATTATTTGTCCAAACTAGGGGCTGACTTAGTGAAAACTTGAGAGCTTGGCTGCTTGCTTAGTGTAACTAAGACTTACCCATCACACCGCATT
This sequence comes from Galeopterus variegatus, assembly GCF_000696425.1. Classification (NCBI taxonomy): domain Eukaryota; kingdom Metazoa; phylum Chordata; class Mammalia; order Dermoptera; family Cynocephalidae; genus Galeopterus; species Galeopterus variegatus. The sequence goes on along the minus strand of NW_007732841.1, from coordinate 38,975 downwards.
AGGAAACCCCATCCTGTCGTTATGTAATATGGCAAGAATTCAAAAAGTTCTTCATGTCCACTTGGAGAACAAAGAGACGTGTAAGCTGTGTGATCAGCAGTTAGCACGGTGGGCTGGTTAGCTCAGCTGGTTAGAGCATGACGTTAGTAACACCAAGGTCCAGGCGATTGCCCTGTACCTGCCAGCTGCGAAAAACAGAACAAAACAGGTAACATGCAAAGAACAAGTGCGCTGTCAGAGAGATAAAGGGTCTATTTTGTTTTAGGGACCAAATAACTTAGCTTCATTCTAAGATTTGTCTTTGACATCAGTTTCCATGGAAAGTGCAGGATTCTAGGAAGAACAACACGCTGGATCCATTATGGGGGCAGCTATAAGGGAGCTAAAATGTGGCTTGAGCACTTTCCTACCCCCTGAGGACTTCTGTCCTTTTCTGACACTCCTCTTTTTCTCTTTTTTTCTTCTTTCTGCTCCACAATTCGACCCCCTACCATCCTGTCATAGGCCCCAGACACTCACGCCACCTTCTAGTTGCTCAGGACGCAGCATGACATATCTCATTCCTTAACCATTGCCCCCCTTCTTACCACTGTCCCTTCACCTGTCATCTCTCCACGTGGAAGAGAACACACTTTTCCATCATATTTTCTCCCCTTTAGGTTTTGATAGGCGACTGCTGCTTACCAAACAAGTTAACCAAAGGAGCAAATGGCCAATACTGTTTTATGATATAATCTTGCAAAAATGTATTTGTTGATTAACAGTTGTTTCTAGGAGTGGCAATGCCTTAACTAAAGGAACAATTTCTCCAATTATAGAATTAGAGACATTTTGGCATGCCAGTTGGGGAGAGATCTTTCTCTTTTCTGTATTATATCACTAACAAATTTAATTTTATTACATGTAATTTAAACATGTATTACTCATTGTGGCCAGGTTTTTTGTTGTTTGGTTTTTGTTTTTCCTTCTATTAATTTTTATTGAGGTTTAATTCACATAACGTAAAATTCATCATTGTAAAGTGTATAATGCAGTGGTTTTTTTAGTATATCTTCAAGGTTGTGCAGTTCTCACCACCAATTCCAGAATGTTTTCATCACTACAAATGAGAAAATATATTTAATAGGAAAATCTTTCAAATTTTTATGTCTCAAAATATGCCTACTTTACTTCATAAGACTGTGCCTTGTTACAAAAAATAGACTGGAATGCCCTTTAGAAGATTTAGAATTCTTTTGAGTAGGAGCAACGGCCAAGGCAATCACACAATAACATCTTCCTGCAATTAAACTGATTACATTTACTAATTAAATTGATCAGATTTATAGTTAAGTTGATTACATTTACAAGAATACTGTAATAATACATGTTTTGCAAGTATTTTGCTCTGCTAATGAAAAGAGAGCAGATGGGATAAGGGCAGTAGAAGAGAAAATATAACCTTTCCTCACCGGTTTGAAATAGTTGGCGGTTTTTTTATTTTCATGTAGGGTGGTAAAAAGGGGGATATGGGTGATTGTATTATTTAGAATTCTCCTGTCTGCAAGCAGTAGAAATGAACCCTAGTCAACACTAGTACTAAGCATGGAGAGAAATACAGGAATGCACGCCAGGAATGGACCGGAAGTGGAGCCTGCAGCATTGTGATGAACCAAAGAAATATTTTGCACCATTTCTCGTCTGCTACCTTTGCTCTACTTGCTGACCAATTTCCTCTGTTTCTCAAGCTATATGGCAGGAAACCTCGCTGCCAAAACTTCCACAACTTTTATTAGCCTACAGGTCCAGCCCATGTAATGAGAGAATTTTCCATTTACCAAGGATTGGGATTGGCCTGTACGAGACGGTTGTCCATAGCAGGACCATTCCATTGCTGACAATTTAGATAGACTTCAGAAACTGAGAAATTTGGTCCATCAAGTAGGTTTTTATTATAGCCATCTTCATGGTCTTAACCATCAGAAAAAGATTGCTGCGGTTGCTGCAGTTCCCTACTCATACCACCGTTACCAGGAAGAAAGAATTTGTTTGAAAATTAATTCCAGTCAGAACTTCTAATGTGCAATGCCATCTTTCAGACTTAAAGAAACCAGTGGAGCTTAATCACACATGGTAGAAAAATATGTAGTATACAGTCTATGCATCCTAGTCTTTGGATGAACTGTGATGCAGACTGGTCGGACACATTACTCAGGAGAAGATAACGAAGGCTCTGTTACTGACAGAGTCTCAGATATCCACTGGGTTTTCCATCTTACTGTTTAAATAATAAAGAGTGATTGGGAGTTATAGCCAAATGCTTCTATTACCCAGCTATCAGCTTGAAAGGAAACAAAACAGAGCCCTCTTTTGCAGAAAGCATTATTTCTGAGGTTCCAGTAATGGTATTTAAAAATTGGCTTTACCCCATGCTGGCCAGCCACCAAAAAGAAAAAGAAAAAAAAAAAAAAAGGACAGAGCCCTCTTTTGCAGAAAGCATTATTTCTGAGGTTCCAGTAATGGTATTTAAAAATTGACTTTACCCCATGCTGGCCAGCCACCAAAAAGAAAAAGAAAAAAAAAAAAAGTCTTCTGTGTTTGTCATATTTTGCCTTAAAAAGGGCTAAAAAAGTATTTTATGAAAAACAAATGAACAATAAGTGTACAAACTCATTAATAATCAAATTAACAAAAAATAAAGCAAAACCTATTGGTTTGGTTAGCAATTGGCAATAAAGAAAGTGATCATTGTTCATTATTGATGCAGAAGTGTTGAAATGGGCACTGTCGGGCTCTGCTGATGGGGGCAAAAATTGGTACAAACTTTTTAGAGGTAAATTCAGGTGTGCGTGTCAAGTGTTTTTTGTTTTTTATTTTAAGGAATTTATCCCATTGAAACACACACAAATACATACAAAGATGTTTATTACAACATAGTTTCATTAACAAAGATCAAAGAGAAAAAATCAAAATATTAAATATGAGAGGATTAAATGGCTAAGTGAATTAAGGCTTAGCAATACAATAGAATACTATGCAGCTGTTTTACATGATGCAAAGATCAATATCACTCCAATATTTATATAAGGGAAAATTGAAAACACTGAAATTCTTTAATAGTCAGGGATATTATTTATAAAGTATACTCTATCTCTCTGATGGAGTATACAGAAAAACTATAATATAATGTTAAGTGGAAAAAAACTAGGATTCTATTTGTTACTGCCACGCACACATGCATATAGCAAACAAAACTAAGAAATTACAACACAATTTTAACAGTGGTTATTTCCCACATATGGAATTACATAAGTTTTTTTTAGTTCATTCTTTATATTTTCTGGATTTTCTAATTTTTATATAGATCATATGTACTAATTTTATAATAGACATGGTATTAAAATTGGAACAGTATCCAGCTGCTCTCTAAGGGTGCAGTTGTCCTCTTTGATAGCACTATTTACGGTATCTTCTAGAAGTATCAAAGTCTATCTCTGCAGCCCTCTTCTGCCTGAATGTTGAGTTCTGAGGTTTCTTCATTCTTGCTTTCCTTACTCCATTCCTTCAGCACAATGGTGCCTTGGTGCCAACTGGTAATCCAGCCATGTACCCCCATACCCGTTTCCATTCCTTATGGGCTTCATATTAATAATATTGGCTATTTAGTAAGTCCTTACTTAATGTCAGGCACTCAACTTTTACAGTCATTACCTCATGTAATTATTGGAATAACACTATGAGATATTTATAGAAGTGAAAACTGGAGCTCCAAAAAGTTAAGTAACTTCTCCAATGTCACACAACNTTTATGGGCTTCATATTAATAATATTGGCTATTTAGTAAGTCCTTACTTAATGTCAGGCACTCAACTTTTACAGGCATTACCTCATGTAATTATTGGAATAACACTATGAGATAGTTATTTATAGAAGTGAAAACTGGAGCTCCAAAAAGTTAAGTAACTTCTCCAATGTCACACAACTAGAGGATGACAGGACCAAATTTCAAATTCAGATCTGTTTTAACTTCAAAACCAATGCTCCACTCTAAATGACCTCGTCTGCCCCTAACATGTGACAACTTCTTGCACTTTCATTGTGCAGACCCTTCACCGGATCCCTTTTCCCTGCACTCCCCATCTCCACACCTACCTATACTTTGACCAGAGTTACCAACGTAGTACTGGATTAGCAATTCCCAGTCCCCTGTGAAGGCTGCACTTGAGCTGATCTCTGCTTACCCTCCATGTTGCCTTTACCATATCCGGGCAGCTGGTGGATGGTTTATCACCCTTCTGGGTTTTTCTGTGATCTTTGTGGGGACCACCTTGCTCGTGCTATCTTCCCTACCCTCTCTTACTTTCTTTTGTTTCTTCTTAAAACATCTTTCTTGTACCTAACATGATGCTATGACATACTAATGTTTCTTTAGTTCAATTCAGTCTTTCTTCTCTAACAGTTATCAGTCCACTACGTTGCTATCTTGCAGGGTCACTCTTTCTCTATGGCCTTCCCAATGGCCTTAGTGGCCACCTCTTCTCCCTCAGAAATTTGGCATCCACCTTTTCATCTTCACTAAAGTTATCCTTGTTCATCACCAGTGATTTCCTGATTACCAGATAACTGAAACACTTGTTCTGGTGGGCTCTATCCTCTTGGATCTTTTAGCTACATCTAACAGCACATATCGTTTCACTCTGCCTTAGTCTGAGATCAGAAATACTATTATTTTCTCTTTTCCTTCTACCTTCCTCTTCCTCTCTCTCCTTCACTAAAATTTCTCCTGTTTTATAATTGTGGGCTGTCTCTTAAACTTGGTATTTGGCTTTGATCCCTTTTATAATCCCCTTTAGAATGAGTTAATTCCAAC
>NW_007732841.1:30462-33752 GCF_000696425.1 Galeopterus variegatus | reverse complement strand
TGTTGCTATCTTGCAGGGTCACTCTTTCTCTATGGCCTTCCCAATGGCCTTAGTGACCACCTCTTCTCCTTCAGAAATTTGGCATCCACCGTTTCATCTTCACTAAAGTTATCCTTGTTCATCACCAGTGATTTCCTGATTACCAGATAACTGAAACACTTGTTCTGGTGGGCTCTATCCTCTTGGATCTTTTAGCTACATCTAACAGCACATATCGTTTCACTCTGCCTTAGTCTGAGATCAGAAATACTATTATTTTCTCTTTTCCTTCTACCTTCCTCTTCCTCTCTCTCCTTCACTAAAATTTCTCCTGTTTTATAATTGTGGGCTGTCTCTTAAACTTGGTATTTGGCTTTGATCCCTTTTATAATCCCCTTTAGAATGAGTTAATTCCAACACCCTGCCTTTCTCTAATGACCTCTTCATAGCTCTAATGAGTACTTCTAAGCCTAGAATTGCCTCCACTCAATAAGAAGTTAGCAAAAGCAAAGAGGATGTCTATTCATTTACAATCTCTGTTGTGATATCAGAGTTTACCATGTTTCATAAGACTGTGTTTGCAGACTTGCAGATCTTGTTGGTATATGAATGATTCCTATCTTACCTTCCTGCTTTGGCTGATGATCTGCTTGCTGAAAGTTTCACTCTCTGCTTAATCCCTCGCAGGAGTTTCCTCTCTGGCTGCTTCTGGGTGGAAATCTCCAGCGCTTCTTAGGCATGGGAAACTCTCTGTTATCTATTTTCTAGTCTTTCTTAACTCTCTATTCTGTAATGATTTCCTAATTAAATAAATGACATTAAGAAATAAAGGTCTAGTACTTATTTCTCACTTTTCTCCAGATTCATAACACCAACTCTTTATAAGAGAGTTTGAATCAAGTCAATAATCTTTACATATCAGTAATTGGCTGGTACATCTTTATCTGCCCTCTCAACATTCCACTAGCTACTGGCATCTCTATCAGTCTGGTGTATTTAATATAACACCTTGGTGTGTATCTTTTGACTCATTCTTTATTCACAGTCCAAACGGTTCTTCCCAGCATCTTGAGAATCTTCCTGTGCTTGATATTTCTAATTTCATCATATTTTGATATATGGCCCCAGTCTCTTGTTTCTAATACACCATTTTTCTATTTCCTCTTATGCTGAATTATTCAAATAATTTCCCTTAAACACAGTTTTCATCATGGCATTTTCCTTTTCAGAGTTCTACAGTGGCATTTGGTATGCCTAATCAGAACAGATAGAAAACCCTCCAACTAAATCAAGACTGCTCATTCACTTCCTCCTTTACATGCTTCCCTACTCTGCTTTTATATTATTCTCTATCCCAGGTCTTCTGCTCCATCCAAAACTATCTGCTTGCCTTTTCTTGCACTAATAATATACAATTTTTTTTTTTTTTCAACTGGTAAGGGGATCTTAACCCTTGGCTTGGTGTTGTCAGCACCACGCTCTCCCAAGTGAGCCACGGGCCGGCCCTCTAATATACAAATATTAATCAAGGAAAGATCCTGTACATTATCTGTGCCTGGATAATCATTTTGGTGGAGAGCACTGGAGTCAGCAGACGTAGATTTGCCTCCCAGCTATGCCACTCACTATGTGACCTTGTCGACTCATTTTCAGATTCTTCACTTATAAAATAAGATCAATAGTACCAGGCTTAGGCTTGCTGTTGTGAGAACCACCTGAGACAATGTGTGAGAAAGTGTTTCATAAAACATGAAGCAATATACAAGAATAAGGGTGCTCAGTGAAATCCACAGCTAAATATCCTGCAAGTTGCTGGGTGTGACCTCATTTGGTCTGGAGAAGCATGTACCAAAAATTTGGTAAAACTTTTTTTTTTAAAAACTGCTCCAGCAAATACCTTCGTGACTTTGTACGTTTAAGCATATATTTATAGAGTAAATCCTTAGAGGCAGAAGTACTGTGTTAGATGGGTCTATTAGAATGTAAATTTAATTTTAAAATGTTTTAAATTTAAAAAAGTAATAACAGACACCTGAATAAAAACGTCTGATTTCCAGACGTCACTCTGTTTGTTCCCTGCCTTTTTCTTGGTAATCTCTGCTCAACATCTTGGTTCATCATGACAAATAAGTCCTGGATGCTTAAAAGTTGGCAAGAAAAACTCTTGTCTCGGAGGATATTTAAATCTTTCTTGGCTCATGATTGTTTCCTCTTGGGTGTTGAAATGAAGCCTTCCAGCTTCTCTGAAATAGAGTTGTAAGAAAGATTCGTGATGCTCTGATTTTGACAAAATAATCTTCGTACATCACAGATGTCATGGGCTGTGGTCACAGTTAACGTCTCCTCAAGATCTCTCTCATTTCCTACTTTAGTTTTAGATTCTAATTATTTAGATTGGCTTCTATCTCTCTATTCCTTTTCTTGCTTAGTTTTAAACAACTGAGGATATTGACCTGATATTTTTCTGTTATTTTCCCAATGCTTGCATTTTTTTCCTGGTAGTTCTGACAGACCATCTGTCAAAATTTTGTTGGTGTCACAGCAGTTCCATGCTATTTTTTTCTCTGTCTCTTTTTAAAATTATACAGATGATACACAAATAAATTATCATTACTTCAAACAATACAAAAATTTATGGAGTAACATATTGGGGTTCCTGTTCACCCTACTCCCATCCTAATTCTCTCCCAGAGGTAATCACCACCATCATAGTTTAATTCCTGTTCTGTATTTCTTTTTCTCTACATCTATATCATGGACATAGACATCTTGCACATAATGGATCTGTGATGCGTGCCTTTTTAAAAAAAAACTGAATACATCTTTAAAGACTTTTCATGTCAGAACACACGTGTCTACCTCAATCTTTCAATGGCTGCATAGTGTTCTATATATGAACATGCCACCATTCCTTTGTCACTCACCTATTATTGGATGTTCTTCAACATAGAAAACTGCTCCAGCAAATACCTTTGTGTCTTTGTACATTTAAACATGTATCTGTAGAGTAAATCCTTAGAAGTGCTGTGTTACATGGGTCTATTAGAATGTAAATTTGATGAGGGCAGGGGTTTAAAGACAAATATATTTTTATTTTCCACTGAATACCCAGCATCTACATTAAGGTCTGGCATATAGCAGGCACTCGAAAAATATTTGTTGAGTTTCATGAAATAGTATTGGCATTTTTAGTATAATGATACCATTATATTAGGGATAAAAACATATGTTTTTTTTTCTTTTCTTTTTTTTTTTTTTAAAAAAGGTGACCAGTAAGGGGATCTTAACCCTTGACTTGGTGTTGTCAGCAC
>NW_007732841.1:28549-30093 GCF_000696425.1 Galeopterus variegatus | reverse complement strand
ATGTTTATTTTAGTAAACGATGGAAAGTATTTGATAAAACGTGATACCCACTTCTGATTTCAAGGCAGTAACTAAGCCAAAAACCTTAATACCCTGGGAATAGAAGCAAGCTTCTTAGTTTGACAAAGAGCATATACGGGAAAACCATAGCCTACCATATTTAATGGTGAAAAGTGGTAGTATTCTACTTAAAGTCAGAAACCAAAATGGACCTGGGTAATCACTCATTATTCCACATTTTACTGGATAGTCCAGCCAATTCAATAAGAAAAGAATAATAAGTGAGGTAAAATTATTGGAAAAGGAGAGACAAACCCGTCACTATTTGCAGGTAATATGATTATCTCCCTAGGCAATCCAATGGAGATCAACTTAAAATAATTAGAACCAATTAGATATAGTAAGGTCATTAGACACAAGATATAAATACAAAAATTAACATTGTTTTAAATACCATTAATAAAAAATTGAAAATTAAAGGCTAAAAATAATCTAAGACATCTCTAATGACATTTTTCTGTACTCAGTCTCTGACAACCACTTCCCATGGTCACAACCCAGATATCAGTCTCCAGAAATATCGCCACTTCTGAAGTTTTATCTTCAAATATTCCTTTCTCCAACCCTCACCTCGTATTCTTTCAGCTCAGTTACCCTCAGGCAACCTCCACTCTTCAAGCTCATGGAGGCCTCCAGTCCCTTGACCACACCACAGTCGCAGGTCCCCCTCATCTGACCTTTCTCCTTGCTGGTCTGGATTTCATGGTTTAGCATTTTAATAACTCCCTTGTAGATAACCTCCCCCCCTTCCCTCTCTGCTCTGTATTCACAGGGGTGTTGGGCCGGGGGCTGGGGGGGAGGTTGGTGGTCAGAGAACAATTGTTGAAAGTGTGCTTTTGCTGTCTGAGAAGCTGGACATTTTTGGACTACACAACCCAGGTAAACACTTCCACTTTAAATTCATGGTCACAGCCTCATATAGATATTCTGTTCTGCCTATGGATCCTACTGGGTTTTCTATAGGCCAATTTTATTTTATAGCTCCTGGTCTCCCCTCAAACTTCCTACAGATTTGTTCTTGAGATTATGCCCTCGCCTCATAATTCACTGAGAAAACAGAAACCAGACTTCAACTTCATCGTCCTGGCACAAAGCTATATACCTGCCTATATGGACCCTTGTTTTTTCTTTCTTCCATCTGGTTACAATGGAGTAAACCTCTCTCCATTGTCATCAAAAAGATGATTGACATGTATGATACAATAAAACTGAAGAAGTTAATATTTCTTAGTTGAGAGATTTCCCTATCTATGCTTCTAATTAAAATAAAAAATATCTTTTTCTTTTTTTTTTTTAAGAAAAATGTTTAGTATAATTGGATCCTTTGTGATGGGGGCTGAGATCTTTGTAGATAAATCTGTATTTCATCTCTGTGGTGACGGGCAGTTATTATAGACTACAGCATTGGCATATAGGCATGGGATGTTATAATCCATCAAGAATCTGGATGTGTTGCACCAAAACTTTCTGTATCTATAATTTAA
>NW_007732841.1:26487-27585 GCF_000696425.1 Galeopterus variegatus | reverse complement strand
TTTGCCCATTGGATATTATTATCTCCCATTAAGTGTCTACTTGTAAGACTGGGTTGGATTTGTGGTTGTGTTCCTGAGAGAGGGTGGGTTTTTTATCTTTATAAGGTAGTTGAAGTTTCTGATGATGATGGGAGGGGGCAGGGTGTGCTGGCTCCCAGGACTTGCATATGTTGGAAGCAATTCCAGAATTCTTGGACTGAAGATCAAAAAATAAATAAAAACTTTAAAAAATTAAAGAATTCTAAGAATTTGGCATCTTAATAATAATTAAGACAAATGGTTCAATATGACAATCTATAATATGGCATGTTAAAATTTATGTAAAATAGAATTCCATTAACTAAAGTAAAAAATTAAGTTCCCTTAACAGAACAAGATGAAGGGGACTTAAGTAGAGATAAAGTGAAAACATTTACATAAATGTATTGTTTGCTCTTCTTAGGAGATTATTGCTGATACCACCATAATTTGAGTAGTGTCTTCTCTGATGTCTTTCTGCCTCCTTCCAATAATCATGTAAAACAGTCTCACGTACTCCAGTGCCCAATGTGGGTTTTCTTTTTTCTCCAATATTATTCTCAGTTAAAAAGATCATGGACTCTTCAAAATATCTGATCCTATGTCTTGGGGCAGGAAAAATCAAGATGAGCCTGGAATTTTTTTTTTTCCCCAGAAGGCAAAGATACTTACAGAGGCACTTGGGTACTAAATAGGTAAAGAGGACAGCCTGAAGAGAGGCCGTTAATGAGAACCTGAGGAGCAAGAGAAGTAACAATTACCATCAGTTACTATGTGTCTTCATTATTGTGATATCCCTTAAGATTTTAAATTCTTACAATTCTTTTCTTTCTTTTTTGTTTTGTTTTGTTTTGTATTGTTTTGATTTTCAGCCTAGGCATTCTGGAATTTCTTCCAGTGTAAACCGGTTCCAATAAGCCTCCTCCAGGAACAAAACCTCAAATCCAATATGGGCAGCCAACATAAGTGGAACCAATAAACAGTTAAAGAGAATAGTAGGACTGGCCTGTGGCTCACTCTGGAGAGTGTGGTGCTGATAACACCAAGGCCATGGGTTCGGATCCCTATATAGGGATGGCT
>NW_007732841.1:15717-26160 GCF_000696425.1 Galeopterus variegatus | reverse complement strand
TGCTGACAACACCAAGTCAAGGGTTAAGATCCCCTTACTGGTCATCTTTTATTAAAAAAATTAATAAGTAAATAAAAGATAATGTCAAATAAGCAAATTATTAGTTCTCAAAGTTGTTTTCAAAACAATGGTTCTTTTGTCTTCTTTTGAGCTGATTTTTCCTTTCTGCTTTTCCTTATATTTGCACCATTGTTTGTTTGCATATTCATCTCTTTTAGGGCTGAATTCCAATTCCTTAAGTCAAGTTTATAGAAGAAACAATTCTCTGTGGTTAGTTGAAAAGATCAATGTAACACAAAGCACACTACGAAGTCATTGTAATGCACTCATATTTCCAGAACTGTCTACAAAAAGTGCTGAGGATTGAGCTATCCAAATTATGTGAGTTTTTTTAACCTATAGTTTACAAGTACAAATGTGAGCTATTTTTCTCAAAGGAATAAAAATAAAGACACCCATGAAAAGTGAGAATATACTACACAAGAGGGACAATGTTAAATGGATGAACTGAACAGAAAGCTGCAGATAAGACACTACTAAACTGAGAAAAATGTGTTGGAGAATGGGAAAGTAAATCTAAATAAAAGAAAAGGAAAAAAAGAAGTTTATTTATCTATTTCTTTATTTTTAAAAAGAAGAGGGATATAATATAAACCTAAAATAGATCTTTTAAAAAATTTTTATTGAATCATAATTGATTATACATATTTTGGGGGTTCAACATTGACATACATTGATCAAATCAATATTACTAGCATATATATTGTTACGAATTGTACTTATTCTTTATGCCCCTTGTCCAATCTCTCCCCATCCCACTCTCCCTTTCCCCTTCCCCCTCTAATTACCCTAGATTTCTTCTCAGCTTCTGAAAAGAGTAATGGTTACAATAGATTTGTTGCCTAGATGATCTGTCCAATGCTGAGAGGTGTGTTCAGGCCCCCCAATATTATCATAGAGCAGATGCTCCTTCTGTCACTCTGGAATGAGCTTTGTGGAGAGAGACATCATCTTCTTTTCTTTGGTCTCTGCTGAGGACTCTCCTTGTGTCAATGTACTCGAGTGGTTGGTGGACCATCTGTGTGGTGGTTGTGGCGTCTAGCCGCTTTTGTGGTAGCCATGTTTATTGTGGTGGATGTGGTGGGCCACCTACGTGGAGGTGATGTTTTTGGAATGCTCCTTACATAGTTGGTGGTGGCATCGGTGGTGTGCCTGGTTGTGGGCAGGGGGGTTCAGTCCGTGGATCCATACCTCTGGACCCTGGGAGGTCCCCAGAAAATAGATATTTTTTTATAAGGAGATAAAATTGAACAATTATGCTACATAAATAAATTTAGGAATTGACAATGTAACAAAAAGCTAAATCATAAGGGCAAAAATGACATTAAAATATATAAGTAGTATTTAGAAATAAGTATATTTAACCATTGAGGAAAAACAGTGAGAAAACAAGAATACAACCAGCATCACTGCAGAGAAGAAACTCTGACCCAGGACAAGCTCTGTGAGTTTCCTAAACCCACCGCAAAGCCCTGTCCTAGAACCCGGTATGAGCTGGTCGGGACAGCTGTTGGGCTACCACAGGGGACACCTCGTGTGGACAGATGTAAGAGAAGCTGACATTACTTTATAACTATCAGAGTTAAAAACTGAAGAAAGAGAAGATAATATCTAGCCTTGTTAAGGATGTGGGAGAAATTATCTTCATTCTAGTTTTCTTCACGAAGTCTGCATCTGTGTGAACATGATAAAGTCAGAAAGATAAAAATGTTTGCTTCATATGTTTGGCTGGAGTGTGTTGACATCGATGACATTTAGTAGTCACACAAAAACAGTGGGCCCGCTACTCAAATATCATTACAATGATTCTCCAGATATTAAGACTCAGTTCAGTTCGATTCAATCCTTTCCATAGAGTTCTAACCACTGTTTTCATTTGTACAACTTGTAAAACACATATTATCACATGAATATTAACTACCTATCTAAGAGAAGTGCTGACCAATTGTTCATCTGGTGATATAAATAAAATGCATATTGAAAACCAATCAGTGTAAATTAGTAACCATATTGTACTTTAGAATATATATTTTTTCCTCCAAATTATTTTTGGGGGCTTGGTTTACCTAAACAATGTCCCAAGCCCCACATCCTGTGTGTATAGACAGTCTGAGGCAGATTTCTTTTTTACAAGTCTATGAAATTTATAAATTTTCATCACATCTCTAAAAAATACTGTCACTCAGCAGCATGACCGAGGCAGATTATTGAAAGCACAGGTGTGCATGAGGCTATCAGGTGAAGGGGGAACTTCACTGCAATTAGTAGGATCTGTTCTCGTTTGAGGGAATACAAACCAGACATAATTTCTTTGATTCACTGGTCTCTGGCTAGATTTCTTGCATCAAAAATAATAACAGGAGGCAATTAAATACATGAACAGACTGAGTAAAACTATGGTGCATTAACCCTGAAAGAGGATACACCTAAAATGCCATTCTTGTGATTGTGATGTTTCATGCTTGATCTTAGCCAAAAGTCCAAGAAGTGATGTGATTGTGATATTTTATGATATGTCTGCCTTCAAAAGGTATTGTAGATGTGTGTCTTGTAAAAAAACGGCTTCATTTCATAAATGTACCTGAATCATACGTGTATATGCAAATTCCAACAATACATTCACGAAATTGAAGCACCTTTTTGTCCTTCTTGTTCGCCAAATAAACTCAATGGAGATTTTTCTGTTTTTAATTACTATATAAACAATTCATCTGGCTTTAAAGGCCAGGAAAATAAGGGTTATAGGTCAGAGTCACATGATCATATCATATTTTAACATCAAAGTACCTGAACTCTAGTTTCTTGTATGAAAGTTAAGAGGCTCAGGACCTTTAAGATTCAGGGGTTAAGGGCGTGGATCCCTGTACCAGCCACCGGAAAAAAAAAAGACTCAGAGGAACAGAGACCAAGTCTAAGTCTGTTTGGAAAATGGGGCAGAAGCTGGCGAGAACTATGCTTCCTAACTGCATTCACGAACCCTACTTCTGTGTACCTCGGCCTCATTAGTTCTATTCATGTTCCTTTCTAGACACACATAGGCTCTCTTTAAACATTTTTTTAAAGCATGAACTTGATGACTGAATGTCTCACTTTTCTTTTATATCTCTACAATGGCACCAAAGGAAAAGGATTGAAAAGGAGCATACTCGTATTTCCAAATCTTCCGACTCTTACAATGAAGGCTGGCAAATAACCATGTAGTACACATTTTGACTTAAAATGTAAATTGTAGACAGGGAAACTGAACCCAGCCACAACTAGGCAAGCTGCTGCCACTGCCCCGGGCTTGCAGCGGTCCTGAGGTCTGGAGCTGGGGGAAGCTGGACCCAGTTGCAGGCAGGTAAAGAGCACACCAAAAACACCATTTCCACACAGGTAGCTCTCCACAGCCACTGAAGTTGCCATGGCTGCCGCAGAAGCGGCTGGTCTCTATAGCAGCTGTCACAGCCACCGTGCAGATGACACGCCAGACTCTCAACTGCATTGACACAAGGAGGGGCACCAGCAGAGACCAAAAAAGCTAAGAAACAAAAAAAGAAAGGAGAGGTCCTCTCTCTCCACAAAGCACACTCCAAAGTAATAGAAGAAGCATCTGATTCACGATAATAGGGGACTCGATCACACCTGTCTCAGCACTGGACAGATCATCTAGGCAACAAACCAACAGAGGAACAGTTNATAGTTTCCTAATTCTGCCACTGAGGCAAGGAGAGAATGAAAATTCGAAGTATGTGTTAAAGGCCTATAGCTTAATGAAAACAAATACACAGGCACAAGAGTCCAACATCTCGATTAGAAAATGTCCATAGAAAAATATTTCAAAAAATTTGAGTCTTCTTAGTATATATCTTCTACTAGGAAAATAAATTTTACAAAATTCTTGTCTATATTAATAGTCTTAGGGATACAGTGAACAGCTTAAAGACATGTTTACAAAACGCTTTAGCTTTTCCTATTTTTTACGAAGTAAATGCTGCTGTTTGACAATCCTGGCTGGCAAAAGAAATGCTCTCTAATGAAGTGTACACTTGGGCATGCAGATTGGATTTATCTTAGGACCTGACCAAATCGTGTTTGCTTGCCATTACATCTGCTTAGCTGACAACGTAAATGCAGATGCGGATGTGGACTGGGATGGAAAAACCTGAAGAGTTAAAGATAGAGTAACAAAAAAGAAAAAATACTATTATCAATATTTTAAAAATAAGTATTAAAATTTATAATAACTCAAAACAATAGAAAAGGAGCAAAGTGAATAATTTAGCAATCGATAGATGAGGTATAAAAGGTGATACAGACTTGAAAAAATGTTTAATCAATTAACACCCTGAAAAATGAAAATAAAGATGAAATACTTTTTATTTATCATTTTGACCAAAAATAAAAAAATAAGAGAATAATAACATTTAATTCTGGAAACTTCTAGCAAAATAGCAGGGAAACAGGCACATTCTTAACTTACGGACAAAAGTAGAAACTGTCACATTTTTAGAGACTGCTTTGATAATACTTATTAAATTTGAAAATGCACATACTCTTTTAACCCCAATTCCACTTTTAGGACTGTATCTATAAGAAAAATAACATAAACATATATAAAAAATGTTCATTGTAGTTCTTTTTAGGAGGAAATAGATGAAACATTCAAAGTGTTCATCAAAGGTAATGATTCGATTAATTATAGTATTTTGAAGGTGTTAAATATTTTGAAGATGATAAAATAACATCACTTCCTCTAGCAAGCCTTCTCTGATCTGAACTGGCCTCATCCTTCAGGCTATGCTAGGTTCCCTTTCTCTGTGTTTTCATAATATCTTGTACAACTCTATAGGGTAGCTGCTATTCTGCATTTTACCTAGTGGCCACTGAATAAATGTTCATTGAATAAGGAATGAATACATGAATAGAATAGATGAATTAGAATTGAATGTATCTAATTAAAGAAAATTGGAGCAAATCTGGCTTTCATCATGGATTAAATGTCTATGAAAAAAAGCAATTTTAAAAGTACATGCCCTGTCAATGGTAGGTTGGTAGTGTCATCTTTATACCTAAGACAACACTTGATTATTTTCATCAGCACCCACTCTAATTTGTAAAATCAGTATGGAGATCTCTCTCTCTCTCTATCTATTTACTCTTTTTTTTTTTTTCTGGGAATCTAGAAAAAATGTTTATTTGTAATATACTTTGTGTGCTATAAACCTGACATATCCCAACTCAAGTTAAAATGCTCATGACTGCCTAAGAAGTTTATGATTCTAGGTTTCTCTTTTCCTTTTTGAGAACATAACTAACTGATTCTGATTTCAAACATTCGTGAGGATTATTATAAACAAAAATAAGTTAAAAAAACAAAACAAAACAAAACAAAACAACCCACAACCCCAGGCATTAAAAATGCACTGGCTGGGCTGCTGGCAATGATCTCTTTCTCATTCTCCCACAGGTGCAGTTCTCTTTTTTCATTGTGTGATAACTGACACAGATCTAAAAAGTCTGTTTTCTAGAGAGCAGAAAATAGGCCAGTGGGATCTGAGCTCCCAGCTGCAGGGTGAAGTGCTAAAGTGAGTCATACATTGTTGGAATCGTTTGGCAAAAGGGCAAATGTAGCAAATACACTGCTACCTCCAAGCCCAGTGGCATGACAGGCCAGCTTGGCATTTTCAGAGACCTAGAGCTGTTTAGTATTTTCTTCTTTTTCCCCAAGCAATGTTCAGTTTGATTATTCATTTCTGTAACAAAGGCCTGACCCAGATTTAAGGTCATGCACATAGTCAGTATATTCGTAAATCTCTCAACGAAGCTCAGGTTAGCTCGTACCCTCCTTCTGCTGATCGCTCACAAATTGTCATCTACTTTGTCATTTTTACTCAATGCCAAATAAGGCTATAGACCTCCAAGAGGAAGGGGAGCGGAACAAGCAGAGAAGAGGCTATGGCCAGTGTGGTTCATAAGTCTGAGGTGCGTAACAACAGAACAAAATATATGTAAAACTATCTAACAGCTGAAATCCGATTTCTACTCACAGCCTTTCTTCCTTTATGTAACTCCACATGCACTTACTTCATCTTTAAGTGCAGCACGTGTCAGCTGCTACCTCTTCCAGCATCACTCAACTGGGGGAAGCAATACTCTCAAGTCTCTCAGCTGCTGGTAATACTGCTGTTAGCCAGGCCTCCCCCAGCCATTGCTGTGGGGGATGAAGAGTGGTCCCACAGCTCAGAATGCCCCTGGCAACACACTCACCCCTCCTTCCACCCCACGCTCATGTCATAACCAACACAATTTGCCTAGAGCCTATAGCCCATACTGGCCCTAGATCCCCAATGCCTGCCATCATGAAAAGTTTGAGGTTGGTTTCCAGGTCATATCTTAGTAATATAGATCTGCACCTTTCCTGATTTTCATCAATTTTCCCATTCCTCTCCAACTCCCCAGATTTTTCCACCCTGCTCTGTGGAACTCCATCATCAGCATTATCCCTATATCTAGGAGGATCACAGAAGGCTTCCTCTTCTCCAAAGATCTTGTCTTTTCTACTACCTCAGCCACCCACTCCCACGTCATGTCATTCTCAATAACGGCACTCTCTTCATCATCTCATTTTCTAACGTGTCATCACAGAACTAGCTTCATATTACTTCCCATTCTATCCTGGTTCACTGACTCCAAAAATTCTCCCGTTGCATTGAGACCTACAGCGCGTCGTTCATGCCATCCTTCTGATGTACTCAATCCCTCTTGTGTCATCCCTTCCCTGTTACACAGCTCAGATTCCATGATTCATAATAATAACCACTTCTTAGCATGTTTTGTCAACTCCCTCACCCCTATCGTCTTCTATCGTGCTTATCTGGCAAACGTCAATTCTGGTAAAATCCTTCTGTGGACTTTGGTTTTATACTAAGGCAGCTCAAGATGGCTAGAGAAAAACATACAATCAAGTTGATTGGTCTCAATTTATAGTCGTGACCATTACTACACAAGGGTCTAGTAAGCCTTATACTTTACTAGTTTATTGTCTCTCTAATTTTCCAGAACAATCATTCCTACCTCTCTTTCTTCAAGTCTCCAGAATCTCTATCCTGCAGCTTATACTTTGGTGATGACCTTGGTTCTTGTTTCTTTGAATAAATACAAGCCATCAAAATGAACTTCCTTGTGCTCCCACAACCACATCTCCCAACCGATCTGCATGTGTGCCTGCATACTCTCCCTTCCCCCTCTTACTATGGCTGGATTGTGCTTCTAAGTCCAAACCCTGCAACTGTTCCCTGGATCTCAGGACTTATCTCCTACCCAAGGACAGTTCTCCAGCTATTCTCCTGTCTCTCTCCGGCATCAGGACTTTTTCCTCTTTACAATATCATCCCATTGATGTAGATATTGTATATTCTTTTTTTTTCATAAAAAAATTTCCACAAACCTCATTTCTCACTCCAGGAACCCCTGCTACCCACTCTTACCGCAGTCATCTACTGACTCTGCAAAACACCTCCAACACTGCTGGAAGATTTTATCACTTGGCTGTCACTCTCCCAAATGCTAGTTTTGTGTTTATTCTTGGTGATTTGACTATTCACACAGGCATCCCCTTCCAGTACTTGATTCTCATAATCTCCACTTCCTCTCTTCTAATTCTTTTTTCTCTTCAATCTAGTTCTGATTTTTTCCCCTTTCACTCTACCAGATCTGCTCTTGCCAAGGTCACTTGGGGCTGCTGGTTGTCAAATCAATAATTAATTCTCGGTCTTCATCACACTTGATTCACAAGCATCATTTGACAGACAGTTGATCCTCTCATTTGGCTTCCAAACCACCACTCCCTCTTGATTTTCCTCCTGCCTCACTAGGGGATCCTTCCCTGACACTTTGTAATACCCTTTCTATCTCTCCCTCCTCTAAATACTGGCTTGTCCCAGGGATCATTTTTAGACATTCTTCTTTTCTAGATACACTCATGTCCTTGGTGACCTCACCCAGTCTATGGCTTTAAGCACAAACTCTTCCTGGACAATAAATAGGCATTTCATACTAACTATCATGCCAAAGACAAATTCTTCTTTGGCTTCTAAATCTACTCTTCCTTTAGTTTTCTTGATCTCAGAAAATGGCAACTTCATTCTTCTGACTGTTCAGGCCAGACATTGGACTTATCCTTAACTCCTTTTTTCATAGCCCATACTCAATCTTTTAGAAAGTCTTGTCAGAGCTACCTTCAAAATATATTCAAATTTGATCACTTCTCACAACGTTCACCATAATCACTCTGATCCATCCACCACTGTGTCTCACTTATTGCAACCATGCAGTGGCCTCCTCGCTTCTACCCTTTACCCCTCTGTTCTCCACATGGCACCTAGAGCCAAACTTTAAAAAGTAAGGCAGACTGAGTCACTCTTCTGCTCAAAACCCTCCACTGGATTCCCATCTCAGAGTAAAGCCAAAGTCATTAAAATGGCTCAAAGGGTATTACATCAGTGATTCTCAGCTCTCAATGAGAATCGGAATCTCCTGAAGGGATTTAAGAAATTCAGGTGCCTTTCATTTCCCAATTGAGATACACCTGAACTTTAGTGGGCCCAAGCATCAACATTTTTAACACCCTCCATCCTGACCACCTCGCTCTGATCTTATCTCCTATTTTTCTGGCCTGCTATTCCCTACCCGTCTCTTTGTGCATCCTGCTCCAGGCACGTTGGTCTGCTTGACATTCTTCTCCATCACACCAATCTAGCTTTTGCTTCAGGAATTTTGCAATGAGCATTCTCCTGTTCCCTCTTTCCCCACTATCTGCTTGGCTCATGTCCTGTTCTCCTTCAGGTCTACTCAAATGCCACATTCTTAGAGATGCCTTCCCTGACCACCTAATATGTGATGGCAACATCCCTCTTCGTGCTTCTGCTCATTTTCATTCTAACCCTTCCAATTTTTTTCATAGCACACTCGTTCTTGTCTGTTGTCTTCTCTCCACTGCAATATAATCTTTGTTTGGGCAGGGACTGTGTTTGTTCTACTACAACTCCCAATGCCTAGAGCAGTGCCTGGTGAACAGTAAGTACTCATTGAATATGTGTTGAATGAGTACATAAAACAAAAGATTCAGAGCTGAATAAAACTAGGGTATACTTACTAACCAGTTCATAGGATCTGGAATTTGTCTTCCTACCTCATTCTTACAAAACTCATAATATTGGCTCATATTGATACAACCAGTCCTTTGTCTTGACTTTCATTTCAGTATTCAACTTTTCCATTTAGGATTAGAGCTGAGCCCTGAAGTCCAGTGGCTTGGCCGGAACTTTGATGCCCCATCTGGACCTTGTCAGTTCTCCCCCAGTAATGGTTTTCTGCCCATTCTTGTATTGGACTTAAATGGACTGATGGCCTTATAAACTGATGTTGTCTTTCTGACTGAATATTGCTGCTGCTGGTACCACCACTCACTTCCCTTGTACCATGGTATCAATCTGAATTTATATCCCCTTTGAACTTTATGTGTCTAGAATGAATTATACTAGGTTATCAGGAAATCAATACTGCCCTCATAATAACCAGGGACTTCTCTATTTCAGTGCTGCACACAGATCCTTCATTCCTGGTCAGATCTTTACTTGTGACTTGGAAGTTTCTCCAGCTACTCTCAGAAATTACCTGTCTTATGTCCCAGTACCTTATAAAATAACCTGATAGCCCAAATTCCATTAATGTGCTAATGCCAATAACTGCTTAAGGTTGCAGTCTTCTAAGATGTATTTGGGCAGGAATGGATTTTCCATGG
The DNA here is from genome assembly GCF_000696425.1 of Galeopterus variegatus. Classification (NCBI taxonomy): domain Eukaryota; kingdom Metazoa; phylum Chordata; class Mammalia; order Dermoptera; family Cynocephalidae; genus Galeopterus; species Galeopterus variegatus. Next base: position 16,316 of record NW_007732841.1, on the reverse strand, counting down.
TGTAATGTAGAATGTTGCTGAGTCACTATCATGGCCTCCTAACTAGTTTCCAGCTTCCATGTTGTCACCTTCAGTTTTCTTCAACAAAGCAGTCATATGACTTGCTAATAAATGAGTTGGACATGTTACTCTTTTGTTCAAAACCCTCCAAAGTTTCATATCCCACAAAGAGTAAAAGCCAACTTGGAATGTTCCATACAGCCCTGCATTAGCACGAATCAAACTTTAACCCCCATAGGAATCACCTTCAGATCTTATTAGAATAAGATCTTCATTCAGAAGTGCTGGGGTAGGGGTCTACGAGTCTGTATTTTTAACAAGCTCTCAGATGATGCTGATGCTGCTAGTTCACAGGACCATGCTTTGAGTGGCAAGACCCTACAGGATTTGTCTCCTCTCAACCTCTTAATCCTTTACCTCTCTGATCATGCCACACTTCTGATACTGTCCCTTATTCTGGATCCACACCAGCCTCCTTCATATTCTTGGAACATCCAAGCATGCTCCCACCTCAGGGCCTTTGCACCATCTGACCTCTGTCTGGAAACACTTCACCCAGATATACACCTCTCTCTCTCTCTCTCTCTCTCTCTCTCTCT
>NW_007732841.1:11869-14335 GCF_000696425.1 Galeopterus variegatus | reverse complement strand
CTAAATTTGTTCTAATTTAATTAGAATAGTTCAGCACAGGCGACTGTTTCCCAAGAACAACAAATCAGAATTCATCTACTTAATGCTCATTTATACAGATTTCTTTGGTACAGGCAGGATGAAGAAAGTAGATGGAATAAAGATCTACCTTCAAGTAAGAGAAACTTAATGAGACTGGTAGCATGATTAAGAACACACAGAGCCTGAGACATTAATGGGATCTATTTAAAGTTATGGATTGTGAGATTGTTTTTCACAGTGATTCAGGCTTTCCTGGAGGGCAGTTACTATATACATGGATTCCTGTCAAGGATACTATAGAAGTTTGGCTTTTTGTGCAATGTTGACCTGGAAGACTTCTGAGGTCTTTTCTACCTGCAAAAATTAGAAATCAGCAACAGAAAATGAGAAGCTACTGTGTGAAATTTGCAAGACTAGTTGTCAAAGAAGAATCTGCAATCACTTTTCATGTGTCATAGTTCTCAATTTCATAAACCTCCAGTGAGCTTTAGCAGGTGAGAAGGTTATCATTTGTTTGTTGGTTGGTTTGGTTTTTTAATAGAAGCTGGCCTAGACCTTGTGAACTAAACCGGAATATATTTAATTATTGCTATCTACTCTCTCTCTAACCAGTTTTCAGCTATCTCTGATTTGGATTGAAAGAAATATATATTATTGACAAATTTCACTTAGACATTTTCTATTATAAATTCATAGCATTATTCTTCGCTATCTCTCTGGTAAATTAGAAAACTGAATAAATACGGTGTAATAAATATATGAGGACTTGATTTGCAGTTTTAAACTCATTAGCCCTCCTTACCAGCAGACTATCAGAGAATAGAAATTGTTCTCTACTTCTTTGATTACATTTCTTTTTTTATTATGTCACGATTTGAAGTTATCATTAGGTAATATTAAGTAGCAATGCTTGTAGTTACAGATTCCTCACATATACATTCTCTTAGGTAATCTTCAGAACCATTTTATGAGATAGGCTTAGGGCTCTAACCATACTATTTATTGATGCTTTATATATATTATATTATTTAATCTTGAAAAAAACTGTGTGAGGTAGGAATTCTTATCATCATGATGAAATTCCTGAGGCCCAGAGATTCTAAGTAACTAGTCATGTTTATGTATTTTATTTTTAAAAAGTGAGCTGGATTCAAACCTAGTTTGACATGCCTGCAAAGCACNGAAAATGTGGGAAACTGCACATATATACGAGGAAAAGGAGAGATGTTCCTAAACAATATTGAAGACCTAGAAGATATACATGTATATCTTGACACATTCATGACTACTTAAAGCCTCTGTGTGGCAAATGATATCTTATATCTTTATTATTTATACATTATTATGGAAATATCAGGATGTAGAATGTTTAACCAGTTTGTATCAACACAAAGAATACATAGGATACAGAGCGTGTATGTGAGTGCGTAAGAATATAAGAATCAAATAAAGCCTTGTTTACAAGTCTACCTTGGAAAGGTGCAAGTCTCTAAGTCTCTAATGGTCTCAGTGTGTCCACTTGTTTGGTACACATACTATTCCCCATACATTACTACAGTAGCAACCTTCTTAAAAGGTAAAATGAATCACGACACTCCACTATTTCAGTAGCACTTTCTGCAGTTCAAATAAAATCCAATTCCTAACTAAGGCTAACAAGGTTCTACATGAGTTAATATCTGTCTACTAACCTCACTCCATGTTCTCTCATTCAACATGCTGCAGCTATGTTAATTTTTTAAAAAACTTTAAATTGTGGTAAAATACGCATAACACAAAATTTACCATCTTAACCATTTTTAAGTGTATATTTCATCAGTGTCAAATATATTCACATTGTTTAATACCAATCTCCATTTTTGGTCAACTTTTTCATCTTGTGAAACTAAAACTCTGTACCCATTAAACAACAACTTCCCATTTCCCACTCCCCTCAGCTCGTGGCAATCACCATTCTACTTTCTGTTCCTATGAATTTGATTACTTTAGAGACCTCCTAAAAGTGAAACTATACAGCATGTATCTTTTTGTGACTACTTTATTTCACTTAGCATGATGTCCTTAAGGCTCAACCGTATTCTAGCATGTGTCAGAATTTCCTTCCTTGTTAAGGCTGCACAATATTACATTGAATGTTTATACCACACTGTATTTATCCATTCATTGTCAATGGACACGTGGGTTGCTTAGACCTCTTGGCTGTTGTGAACAGTGCTGTTATGAACATGGGTGTACAAATATCACTTTGAGATGCTGCTTTCAATTCTTTTGGACCAGCCATGTTGATTTAAATGAGTTTCTGGAAGGTACCCTCAGGCTTTAGCCTACGCTATGCCTTGTCTGATCCTCTTTCACCATCTTTTTTACATGGCCTGCTCCTGTTGAGGAAGATCATAGCTAATATTTTATCTCCTCAAGGAACCTTACCTGATCACTGTATTTCAA
>NW_007732841.1:0-11163 GCF_000696425.1 Galeopterus variegatus | reverse complement strand
TTTTTTTTTATTTCATAGCATTTATCACAATTTATATCATTTTGTTTAGTCACATGTTTTATTTCCCTTTTCTCTCTTCCTTACCAGACACTATATTTCATGAATCCAGTGACCATTTCTCTGTTGCTAAGTTTATCTCCATTTTCTAGATCAGTGCCTGGTACATAATTGGTACTTAGCAAATATGTGATAAGTAAATAAAGTAATGAATGAGTAAAAATGTACGTTTGGTTTTTGTTAAATATTTTATTTGGAATATGTATGTCTGGTGGGAGAAAAGATTCTCTTGAATGATACTATATAGAAAGAAGTTGTGAGGAATGGGGAGTTTTGGCTCTTAAAATGGAATAGAAATATAAACTATGAATTTCTATCTATAGTAATCCTCAAGGAAGCAAATTTATTTTTAACAGTAGATGATATTAAAACAAAAAAAAAACTCTTTCAAAAACTATTTAGTATACTTATTCTAGAACTCAAATTTATGTGAAATTCATTCACATACTATGAGTACCCAGTAAACCCTAAAATGCCCACCTTTGTTCCCCCTACACCCAACATATATGTTCATTCACCCACCCGATCCACCCCTCCCACTCTGTATTCCACCATATTGAACTTTCCAGGAGGCAATGGTCCTCTTGAGAAAACCAAGAAAGAAACATTTTAGAATTAACATCTGGGATCTGGGAAACCGGGATTGATGTAAATGAGGGCAAAGGAGTTAGAGGCCATTGCTAACATCTCAAGGATATTTACTTCCTTAAAGGCATCATTAGTACTTGGAGAGAGGTTTATGTCAGCATCATCAGTTCTCAAAAAAATGATCTCAATGTAGTGACTGCAAAATTACTAGGCTGACTCTAGGCGCCATAGAGTAATAGCAGTAGCAGATAAATGGCACCATGTGAAAAGGCAGAGAATAATGCTGGAACCTGTGGCAAAATGATTTTTATAGTCATCAAAACATTCTTCAGCATGGTGTTATTGAGTCTGCCTTTTGAACAGGAAATTCAGACTTGGGGTCCAAATTATTCTGCTGTGGAAGGTCAGAGAGAAACAGTGTATACCATCATTGCTGCTGTTACTGACATTCACTCATTCCTTCATTCCATAATTATTTATTGAGTGCCAACCACAGTGATTTTCACTAGGTTAGCCACTAGAGATAATTTTAAGCAAAAACAGCCAGTTCTCTCACAGAGATTGATAGGGCCTGAATTGCTTCTGTGTACATGTTTATAAACTATAGCTCAGAATAAAAAATAGCTTTAAGTTTTTCACATAAAAGGAAGAAGACTTTCTAAGCCTTCTTTTGTATAGTTACTGTTAAGTGATGGTTACAGAAAAATAAGATGTAAATAAAGATTTCCACATTTGAAAATAGAAAGAGACATTTGTAGTAACCTTATTTGTTGGCAAGATTAACTTTTACCTCCAGATAGCTTCACATAATCACAAGTAAAGATAAAGTTTATTCTAAAAACAAATGCAGTGTACAAAAATACCTGAGTCATTTAAAAGAATCAGATAATCTGAATGATATTTGGAATGGGATTTATAAAAACATTTTTAGTTTTCATGTTTGTTAAGTCCTTAACCCTTTTCTGGATAAAATACCAGCTCATGTTTTTAGCTTTGGAATTCCATTGGAAATCAATCTATTAGACACACCATAGAGGACTTTGAATTTCCTCTACTGGTGTAATGAGTTACGTCAAAACCTTCTTTAAATTAATAGAAGGTATAATTAAACTGAACACTCTATATCAGTGTTAAAGAAAAAAAGAAAGAAATCTCAATTTAGCAATTCCAACATGGGGCAAATGCTATTACTAAAGAAGCACGGCCAGTACCTTTTGAATGCCTGCTTGGGACTCCAGAACATTGTTTTCTGATCCATTGCTTCTGTTGATCATCCGCCACATTTGGGAGTACATGCTGTCCCTCTCAAAAGGATTCAGTCCCTTCATGCGGACATGCTCATATACTGCAGAGTCCAGGACCGTGCCATAGGGGATGTCTGTTTGCTTGGAAAGGTCCTGGAGAGACCTTGATTATTGGGAGAGAAGAAAGACACAAGAGAGAGTTCTGAATATTTTCAAGTAGAAATAAAGGAAGAAAAGGGCATTGTGTATGAACACAGGTATTAAATAGCTTTTCTTATTTTGTTGTTTCTTAATATTAAGCTGTAGTGTATAAGGAGAACTGCTGTTAGGGTATATGAGACTGATACAAATTATGAGAAGACAAAATCATTATTGAAGGAAAGGTAATAATTTCTAGTGGTAATGCAGTGCTTTTTTGGTTGAACTTTCATTGGGGGGAAAATCTAGCAATCTATCAAAGCAAATACAAATTGAATTAGATTCCTAGGTAATCCTATAATAATATAGTAGCATTTAAAATCTTCAGTATGTAATAAGCATTGGGTCATGTTTTTTCAGGTGGCAAGGCTTAAATGCTTTTATAAAATAATTGCATTTTTATAAACAACATATTTTGTGGTCAAGTGTATGTTTAAAAACTTGTATTTATGATAGTCATGATTTATTGAGTGGCTACTACATACAAGGCAGGAAATTGACATACATTATCCTCACAGCAATGCCTCCCATTCAGAATTATTTCACCCAATTTATAGATGAGAAAACTTAGGTTCATATAATAAGTGACTTGATATGTATGGCATAGTCAGTGAGGGACAGAACTAGGATTCAAATGTAGGTCTGTCCAGTACCAAAGNTATCACTTTGAGATGCTGCTTTCAATTCTTTTGGACCAGCCATGTTGATTTAAATGAGTTTTTGGAAGGTACCCTCAGGCTTTAGCCTACGCTATGCCTTGTCTGATACTCTTTCACCATCTTTTTTACATGGCCTGCTCCTGTTCAGGAAGATCATAGCTAATATTTTATCTCCTCAAGGAACCTTACCTGATCACTGTATTTCAAAATGGGATTTATAAAAACATTTTTAGTTTTCATGTTTGTTAAGTCCTTAACCCTTTTCTGGATAAAATACCAGCTCATGTTTTTAGCTTTGGAATTCCATTGGAAATCAATCTATTAGACACACCATAGAGGACTTTGAATTTCCTCTACTGGTGTAATGAGTTACGTCAAAACCTTCTTTAAATTAATAGAAGGTATAATTAAACTGAACACTCTATATCAGTGTTAAAGAAAAAAAGAAAGAAATCTCAATTTAGCAATTCCAACATGGGGCAAATGCTATTACTAAAGAAGCACGGCCAGTACCTTTTGAATGCCTGCTTGGGACTCCAGAACATTGTTTTCTGATCCATTGCTTCTGTTGATCATCCGCCACATTTGGGAGTACATGCTTCGTATAACTTCGTATAATGTATGCTATACGAAGTTATTACGTGCCTAGACCTGAGTCATTTAAAAGAATCAGATAATCTGAATGATATTTGGAGTGGGATTTATAAAAACATTTTTAGTTTTCATGTTTGTTAAGTCCTTACCCCTTTTCTGGATAAAATACCAGCTCATGTTTTTAGCTTTGGAATTCCATTGGAAATCGATCTATTAGACACACCATAGAGGACTTTGAATTTCCTCTACTGGTGTAATGAGTTACCTCAAACCTTCTTTAAATTAATAGAAGGTATAATTGAACTGAACACTCTATATTGGTGTTAAAGAAAAAAAGAAAGAAATCTCAATTTAGCAATTCCAACATGGGGCAAATGCTATTAATAAAGAAGCATGGCCAGTACCTTTTGAATGCCTGCTTGGGACTCCAGAACATTGTTTTCTGATCCATTGCTTCTGTTGATCATCCGCCACATTTGGGAGTACATGCTGTCCCTCTCAAAAGGATTCAGTCCCTTCATGCGGACGTGCTCATATACTGCAGAGTCCAGGACCGTGCCATAGGGGATGTCTGTTTGCTTGGAAAGGTCCTGGAGAGACCTTGATTATTGGGAGAGAAGAAAGACACAAGAGAGAGTTCTGAATATTTTCAAGTAGAAATAAAGGAAGAAAAGGGCATTGTGTATGAACACAGGTATTAAATAGCTTTTCTTATTTTGTTGTTTCTTAATATTAAGCTGTAGTGTATAAGGAGAACTGCTGTTAGGGTATATGAGACTGATACAAATTATGAGAAGACAAAATCATTATTGAAGGAAAGGTAATAATTTCTAGTGGTAATGCAGTGCTTTTTTGGTTGAACTTTCATTGGGGGGAAAATCTAGCAATCTATCAAAGCAAATACAAATTGAATTAGATTCCTAGGTAATCCTATAATAATATAGTAGCATTTAAAATCTTCAGTATGTAATAAGCATTGGGTCATGTTTTTTCAGGTGGCAAGGCTTAAATGCTTTTATAAAATAATTGCATTTTTATAAACAACATATTTTGTGGTCAAGTGTATGTTTAAAAACTTGTATTTATGATAGTCATGATTTATTGAGTGGCTACTACATACAAGGCAGGAAATTGACATACATTATCCTCACAGCAATGCCTCCCATTCAGAATTATTTCACCCAATTGATGAGAAAACTTAGGTTCATATAATAAGTGACTTGATATGTATGGCATAGTCAGTGAGGGACAGAACTAGGATTCAAATGTAGGTCTGTCCAGTACCAAAGGCCATAGTGTTTCCACTGCAAGATGCTGCTTCTTATTCCTGTATATTTTTTGCTATATTTACTCTAGAACTGTATGTATGCATGTGTGTGTCTGTGTGTTTGTGTGTGTGTGTGTGTGTGTGTGTGTGTGTGAGAGAGAGAGAGAGAGAGAGAGAGAGCACTCTATCTGTATTCAAATAGAATAAATTTCATCCTTCTGGAAAGGTGAACATGTTTTCAAATCAATCTTTGAGTTACAGATGGTATCTATTTGTCTCAGGTTATCCATCTCTGGATTGGTGGTTGATTTCCTTAAATTTGAGTTTCTGAGTCACTTTATACTTTCTAACTTAAAGAACCAATTATCACGCCACTGGAACTCATTAAATTTGTGTTGGCATCCAAATGTAATGATTGACATTTAAGAACAATATGTGTCTTTGGCATACTGTTCAGAGTTAGATGCTTGCACACTTGGAACTCAATAACTTCCAGAAATGGGAGCAGATGCTTTGAAACACTATATCATATTTTGAACAAGAATGAATGTTCACAGAACTCCACAACCATGGGCTGTGAATCTCATGTAATGCATATCTCTGACCTTTTGGTCTGTTTCTAGATGGAGTTTGCTAATGATTTCCTGAGGATTTTTACAACCAACACTAGCATTGGGCAAGGGTACTGGAAATATTCTTGCAGTTCACCAGTCTCGATCATGCGCAAAAGTGTGTTGCAAACAATAAAATATGGGCCATGTCTTTAGACGAGTATTTGTACCAATTTCTAATGGTAACATTCAACAAAATTTAATCTACATTTTATTGCTTTGTGCTGTTGATGTATATAATTTACTCCAAGGAGACTACCATGATAATTCCTTTTTGTTCTAAACATCTGCTGCATAAATCATGCACTTAAAAAGTACCATTTGATGATAATTTTCCAGAATATTCTTCATCTATTGAGCTAATTCTTCCATTTGTAAAAGATAAACGAAAGTGACAGTGTAAATGAATGATTGAGGGCCGAAAGAAGAATAAAAGTGAACTACATGTAGCTAGGGTGCAATTTGATATTGGGGTGACAAGACATACCATAATTACATTGGTAACATTATATCAATAAAAATTTCATTTCAAGAGAGCAATTTATTGCTATTTCCAGTAGTAGGAGTAAAACTGTATTAAAAAACTAACATTTTAAACATATTTCCCACTGGTTAGTGGAAGATATTCTAAAGTGGTAACCAAGGAGGGGGAAATGAAAAATATCTATACAAATTATAATGCAGCCATTTATAAATACAAGGAGGATTATGGATGGAGATAGCCCATGTTAGGGTTCATCAGAAACCCTACCAGTACAGGATTGACCATTTGCTCTTTGGCAGTTCTTGCAATCAAGCTTAATTATAACTGTCACAAAGGTTCAATCTTGTAGAGGTGAGGTCACAGTCTAGGGTAAAAAAATTTTTTATGACTATATCTAATTATATAACTGGTTTGCCCAACTAGTCACACTATTTTTAAATACAGTTAAATAAATTAGTGTTCCTTCTGAGTTTTACACCCTGAATATAGAGTTATAATACAATAGCTTAGTTGGTGAAACTGTTTTGTACCAATAAATTTTAAAAGAAATATCTTAATATGTTGCCTATGTGAAATTTCTGATGTCAGAAAGAGGGCAGTTTATTTTCAGCATACTTCAAGTTTAGAAGTGCAGAGCATTTTGTAATTTAGAACAAAGGTGTGTTCCCTCTAGCAGTTTTTTATATCAAGTTCGGCTTATAAATTTGCCTTGAGACATGCTTGCAATAAAAATTACAGCTTGTCTGATTCAGCGTCGATCCATTATAATACACCAAGATAGTACCAAAGGTGACAAAAATAAAATGACTGAAGCAAAATGAAGCGAACACAAATAGCTCATTACAGAAAGAGCCCAACATAGAAAGAGAGTGACTATTATAAGTGGTCATTTTGTTATTTTCATGCTAAGATTTTAGAGTAAGATCAGCAGAAATGCTGTGGCCTGTATTATAAACCCTTAAAACAGATCTACTAGGTTATTCAACACATGATAATTCTCAAAGAATTGAATCTGAAGGTCAAAATCTGAGTGGATATTATTTAGACATGCCCAATCATTGGTTTAAAATGCAAAACAATCCCAGAATCATTAATAAGCACCTAATATATAAATTCATTTACCATGGCAAATATTAACATTTCTTTTTTAACAATAGGCTATGCTTTCCCAGGCCATAAAAGGAATGGAAAAATCTAGGCACTATAGGGAAGAGATATTTGTGAATATACTCATACTAACATACAGTCAGCCCTCAGTATCCAGGGGTTCTACATTTGTGGGTTCAACCAACTCATAGAGTGAAACTATACCACCCCTACCCCCCAAAAACCTAATAAAAATTACAACAATTAAAAAAACAAATCAAAAATACAGTATAACAACTATATACACGGCATTTACAGAGTAGGTATTATAAGTAATCAAGATATGATTTAAAGCATATGAGAGGATGTGCATAGGGTATATGCAAATACTATGCCATTTTGTATCAGGAACTTGAGTAACCATGAACTTTGGTATCTGCAGGGGGTATGGAACCAATCCCCCATGGATACCAAGGGATGACAGTACTCCATTTCTCTAACTAATTGTGTAAAACCCACATATACTCACATAAAACTCAGCAAATCCTCACTCTGTGAATCTAGTAAACCTGAGCCTTCCTCTCCCAAATCCACATGCTCACTCACACACACAAAGTAAAAAATGAGAAAATGAGGGTCTGTAGCTATGTATATCAAGTTTCTCTAATTGGCCTTATTTTCTCAACATATTACTGAGATTATTCTTTTATTTCCCATACAAGCTATGTAGATGGTGTTTCTCTAATTGGCCTTATTTTCTCAACATATTACTGAGATTATTCTTTTATTTCCCATACTGGTCTCCTATCAGACTAGTATCAACCTGTGAGTACTAAAAACCTCTCTATTCCATCTTCTTCTTTTCTTTCTTTCTTTTTTTTAAAAAAAAAAAACATTTAGTCTAGTTGTATGGAATACTCAAAAAAAAAAAAAAAAATCATTTAGTCTAGTTGTATGGAATACTCACCAGCAAATGACAAGAGTGAACTGCTAGGGCTGGTTTAAAAAAAAAAAACATTTAGTCTAGTTGTATGGAATACTCACCAGCAAATGACAAGAGTGAACTGCTAGGGCTGGCTCTGGGGCATTGTAAGTCTAATCCCATTTTTTATGAAATAGAACAAGTCAGCTCAAGTGATCACAGCAGAAGAGGTTCCCCTCTGCCCCCAAGGGGAGAAAAATGGGACATGGCTGTTGGGATAGGCCCTAGATGCTTCAGGCAAAGGGGCTGACAGTGAAACAGAGACAAATAGGAGGACATGACAAGTACTCAAGTGATCACATCAGAAGAGGTTCCCCTCTGCCCCCAAGGGGAGAAAAATGGGACATGGCTGATGGGATAGGCACTAGATGCTTCAGGCAAAGGGGCTGACAGTGAAACAGAGACAAATAGGAGGACATGACAAGTGTTCTCCAACTCACTTCAGGTTTTCCTCCAACTCTCTCCCCAGTTTACTTCTCTGGATACTGATTTCAGCATCTGTCAAAGGACAGATATTGTTGCAGTCCCAAGCATTCTTGTTAGCAACTGTGAGAAGAGCCCGTCTTGTGCCCACTGCTGTCCAGTGGTTGTAGCAGCTGAAAGCCATTGTGTGATGAGTGCAGAGACAGGTTTCCCAGCATGAAAAATGATCCAAAATTTAACACTTAAAAGAAGAACTAATATGCCAGCACACTGAGAATTATTCTCATTCAGACCCTAGAAGCAAGTTAAAGTGCTGGAAATGTATTGGGGTGGTTAGACAAGCAAACCTGCCACTGCGAGGTACTGCCAGCCACCATGCTCTGGGCGACCTTAGTCTCTAAAAGCATGGGGTTTGAAGACATAAAGATTTGAGTTTCAACCCTCAGGCAAATTATTTAAATTTTTCCAAATTGCAATGTCTTTCCTGATTAAACAGGAGGAAACAATTCTTTTATAAGTTATCTGAAGGTTCCAATTAGGTATTGCATATGATAGTCTGCTTAGTTATTAGGTATCTCTAAGTGCTCAATTATTGGCAGTTAGAATTATTAATTTTATTATTATCCCTATTACTTTGTTCTCTATTATGGTTTTTAGAATTGCCCTTCCTTATTTTCCTATAATTAGGTTCACTCTCAGCTAATCCCCTGTCCTTATCTGTGTCCCTTCACTCTAACTCCCCACCTCACCTAATCTGCCATCAACATCTGTACCTTTTACCTTCTAAATCATGCAAATCTGCCACCACCTTTGCCTTTCCATTGCCAATAGCCTTGTCTTTCCTACCTAGACAATTATTTCTAAGCCTTTTCCCTGTCTCTACTCTCATCCACCACTAATCCATCCTCCACACCACAGCTTAAGTGTTCTTTCTGATATGCAAATCTGATCATATCGCTGTCTTATTTAATTGTTTCCTATATAACCCACTGTCCTTAGAAAATAGTTCAAACTCCTTAGCCTTCAAGATCCTTCAAATATTTAGCTTAAACCTTTTTTAAAATTTCCATTCTCAGAAACAACCTTTTGCCTCATTCATATTCACAGTATGGGCCAGACGTAGCATTTGCTCTCTCCTTGCTTTATCACAGCTCCGTGTCTTGGGAGGTGTTTTCTCAGCTTCAAGATCAAACTCCACTCCCTCTTCAGTGCTCTTCTAACACTTGGAATATGCTCACATTTTAGCATGGTGCTATGAAATTTTACTTCTTTGTCTGCCTCATTAGAATATGGATTGCTGGTTCCTATGATTTTTTTAAAAACTCATCTCTGAAACACAGAATCTAGCCCAGAGTCTAAAAAACAGTCAACAATCAATGAGGCTCATCTGTTTTGGCTGGTCTTCTTTACTAGAATGACACTTTCATTTTGGGAAGTGAGTACTCCCATTAAGCCATCATTGCATAAAAATGGGATTTTTACTCTATATATTATCAGACATTCTTTGGCTGATTAATCACAGCCAGGAGTATTTTGTAGTAAAACAAAACAAAACAAAAACAAAAAACAAAAGAAACAAAACAAAACTCCCAACTCTTTTTTAAGGGATCTTTAGAAATTTCCCCTATAACAAAATCAGCTTTGAAACCTCCAGTGAGTTGCTTGTCAAAATATTTTGCCATATATGTGAAGTAAATAAACTCAGGGTCAAGGTAAATAAAGAGAAAAGCCCAACAAACAGGACTGAAAAAAGTATTTGGAAAAGCTGAGGTTATAATCCACGATTCTGGTAAAGATAGGTCCCGGCACACGTCTGTTCTTGAAAGGGTTGCTTATCTAAGCAGTGCAGAAAGAGAGAAGATAAGACGTGGTTGGTCTGATGAGTGATTTCTGAGTGAAATATCAGAAGCAAGCTGAAATGGTAAAGAAAAGTGATCAATTAACTTTGTTAACTAAAGTGATTAACAAATATATAAAATAATTTGTGGTTTTAGTCGCTAAAGAGGAGGAAAGTCCCAGAACAAGGAGAGAATTTTATTGAGTATTATTACAGAAAATTAAAATTTAGAATTCCTTTTTTGGTTGAATATTTATACTTATAGGAGAATGGAATAAGCACCATCGAAAGACTTTCCACCTTCCTATTTGCAGCCACTTGTCCTTTGAGAAGCCATGTTCCTCAGCATTGTAGCTCCTTTTCCTTAGTGAAGTTTTCCGGATCTCCTCAGATACAAGTCTGTAAGGTAAGTCTGATGAAATAGAAGGATATCAAAAGTACACGTTGGGGTAAGCAGAACTCTGTGATGTCAGAAGAGAAATGTGATTTGCAGAACGTTTGCTCCATATTTAAGAGCTCAGTGAGAGCTATTTCTAGTACCTGGGAGGTGCCCCTATTTAATGAAAGCAGGCTAAGGAAAGAGTTGAGTGTTCCTTTAGCCCAATATTGCTAGGTTTCTTATTTAAAAAAGATTAAAATCAAAGTCACGTTAATGGAAGATATAGGGTTCTCGCAAAGAAGATTAGATTGTATAGCCTGAAAGTATACCTTATGGGACAAGGTAATTCAGGAAGAACTCAGCCAGTTACCTCTAATGAAGAGAATGTACCAGTACTGAAGTGCTTGTGTTTTTCTTCCTTTCATGGTGCCAGAATCTTTTCTCCCAAGACAGCAGAAGTTCTTTGAAGAGCAAGCTGAAGTCTGAGGCCAACAAATTTGGACGGTACCAGGCATGGCAGAGGGTTAAAGCTTCTTTTTTGTGTGTGAAGAAATGAATAGCTTCCCAAGTGTGGTCTTACAGATGAAGAGAGTGCTTTATAAGAGGTTAGAGGTGTCACGAGAGGACCAAATAGTATCGGAGATTTGCAAAGGGTCATCAGATGAGCAGCTCCATATGGAATGCTCAAATGGGACTGCGGGGGCGCCTCCCACTCATAAGATTAAAGCCTGATGAAAATCTTTTAATGAAACAC
>NW_007732840.1:122937-123553 GCF_000696425.1 Galeopterus variegatus | reverse complement strand
AATTGATTTGTTTACATCCAGACAAACAAAAACTGCAGTTCACCACCACACAACCAGCCCTTCAAGAAGTCCTCAAGGGAGCCCTGCATCTGGAACCTGAAAAATGATCATCACTACCACGAATACACAAGAAAGAACAAAACCCCGTGGCAGAACATAAACGCAGATGAGAAAGAGAAAGAAACAAGTTCACTGGTTGCTACGTCAGCTGTTTCTTGTTTTTTTTTAATCTGTAGATTTAATCTGTAGATTCTCCCTTCATCTAATTTTTTCCCCTTTACCCTATAGTTTCCCAAGGTCTTGATTTGCTGGCTCCATCCCACTAGTATCATTTAAAAATGCTTCACCACACCCTGCATTTTCTGATGATTTGTTACTGGATCCTGAGGCTTGGTCTCACTCAGGTTAGATTTGGCTTTGGAGATATATGTTCTTACTGCAGGAGGCCCATCATGTCTGACCATCTCTCTGTGATCTTAGAAGTCATTGATGATCATTTGCTAAATTTATTATTTCAGTAGGGGTTTGCAAAATACCATATTCTAGTTATTTTATTCCCTCTTTATTTACTAGCTGGGATACTTCACTAGTTAGAAATATTCCCTTTCTATGGTTA